>NC_042999.1:79991641-79994141 GCF_006345805.1 Octopus sinensis | reverse complement strand
ATTTTCGGTTATTATATAGAATTGCGCGATGAAAAGATGATAATAAATATATGAAGCAAACAAATTAGAGATTACTCCCTGATAACAATTGGTTGTTAAAATGTCATTAAGAATTCTACAAGTAATCTCCCTGCCCCATTGTACTTATGTACATAAATACATACATACAGATGTATATATGGATATCTCTACATACACTTATACATACATACATTCATACATAGATACACACACATAAATATGCGTATAAACATATGCAGCTATATGTATATATATAAATCCCCATACATATCTTACATCTATTTTCTTTCCTCCACCTCACTCTCTATTTTGTACCACATCTAAACGAACAATGACTTAATTTTCCTCCTACACCGTCCCCGATGAAGGGATATTATTAATTAATATCATAGGAACAGCTGTAAGACCTATCTATAAATGCTCTAATATCTATACAGTCTTGGTTTTAGATTGACTGAGGTAGTAATACGAGTCATAAAAGTCATTATTATGAGATGATTATAAGATGATAATAAAGAGAACAAAACGAACCAATTGTTTACGCAAATAAACGATGAATAGCTTTGCGTAAAACATTGGTTCATTTTGTCCTCTTACTTTATTATCATCTTATAATCATCTCATAATAATGACTTTTATGACTCGTATTACTACCTCATTCAATCTAAATGTATAATTTTGTCGTTACCTGTCATAAATAGCCTTTTTCTATTTGCAACATGCTTTTTCGTTGATTTTTCATTTTTACCTTACATTTCCACGTGTATTTTATATTTTCTTTTCGTAACATATTTCTACTATATATAATATATATATATATATATATATATATATATATGTAATGTATATATTTCATAAGCTCATACATACTTATAATATAACTATATATAGTATTTATATATATATATATATATATATGTGTGTGTGTGTGTGTGTGTAATATATATATACGTACATAGTTTTTTTTTATAAATGCTTAAAGAAGAATCTGGATGAACTGAGATTTTCAGAAAGAGAAATCGACCGTTTAATTCGTACATTACAAATGCAATCTGTGAGTGGAACAGTCAAAATATGCGAGACTTTTCTCAAGTTCCAAGTGTGAATTTGTCTGCGTTAATTACATTCTAAAGATGGACCATTTTATCTTTGTTGGAAACCGGCCCCTTCCTCACTGGAAGATTTACAATAATTAAAACATAGAAAGGACATACATGCATACACACACAAATAGATATAAAATAACGTAGGCAGCTATTTGGAATACAAAGTCAAAATGGAGAATTTCAGTCGTCACTAGTTGCGGCTGAGTCTGCCGTGTTGCATCAATATGGCTAAAAATAAGAGTTAAAGCCGGAAGAATTGCAATGAAGCACATTTTCATATACTGACGGGGGAGATAACCGCACCATACGCGAAGCAAAATTACAGACTAGCTCCGTCTGTAATTTTGCAATTTGAGATTTGTCAGCAGTGTCTAACCCATCGCTGAATGGCGTAGCTAAATCCAGACTGTCAGTATATATATTTACAATATAAATTTATTACTGAGTTAGCGAAATGGTAATGTAAAAATTACAAAATAACATGGGCAGCTATTCGCAAAATGAAACCAAAGAGGACAAACTTAATCGTCACTAAACATACATATATTACATATAATTAAATATATGCATACACACACACACACACACACCACACATACACACACACACACACATACAGACACACACACATACACACACACACACACACACACACATATACTTTGGGTAGATTTAGATTCAGATGAAGCACCAGAATAAGTAAGGTGATTAAAATCAAAATAAGCAGCAAGGATATCCTTGTTGCTTATTTTGATTATATATATATATATATATATATATATGTATGTATATATATATTTGTATTTCGGGATGGTCAAGTTATTTTATTTTTGTTGACAAATAAACAAACGCACTATATATTTGGTCTTCATTCGTTTTTACTGTACTTATTCTAGCTCATGTCCATTGTCCGGAAATCTTTCGCCACACATCTGTGACCTCCTCAGCAACATTTTCCGTCTTTGCCTGTGTTCTGCTTATTCCATTTTCACACAGATGTGTGACGAAAGATTTCCGGACAGTGGACATGAGTTTGAATAAGAACAGAAATACACGAGTGAAGAACGAATATATAGTACGTGTGTTTACTTGGTCAAATTAAAAAATGACCATCCCGAAATACAATAACATCTGTTTCAGAATACGACTTCCCATTCCATATATTTATGGCTAATATTTGCTCGATTGAAACCATACCTTCCAATTCTACAATAAAGTCGAATGTAGCCAGCTAATGTTATGTCTAGGTTGAGGTTTAAAATCTCACGTGATAGAAATTTTACATAATGATGATGAATTTTATATTAAGATGTAATTTCTCATGATTCCATTCAGAAAAAGAAAAGCGTAACTGCTGTTTTAAATGCCATTCA
>NC_042999.1:79966641-79984141 GCF_006345805.1 Octopus sinensis | reverse complement strand
GTATACATTATCATTTTCGTAACATAATTTCTGTAGTATTTCAAGATGTTTCTGACACGTTTATGATTCATGTGTGAGTGTGTGTTCTTGATACTCGTTTAGAACAAGTAGTTTTACACCAATTACACTATTTTTTCTTAGTTTAAAGGCCGTGGACTGAAGATGTGAAATTTCCGAAGCCTCTCCCCCACCCCCCTTTCGCGAGCGCGCATTTTTTCATGATAGTCGTTTAGAGCAAGTTGTTTTACACCTATTACGCTGTTTTGTTTTTGTGCCCGGTTCAGACGCTTTCGGAAATTCCCGATATAAATATTCCGAGGCCTCTCCCCCACCCCTCTTTCGCGAGAGCGCATTTTTTTTTTCATATTCGTTTAGAGCAAGTTGTTTTACACATATTACACTATTTTTTTTTTGTTTTGGTGCCCGGGTCAGCCCCTCAGACGCTTTCGGAACTTCCCGATGTGAATTTTCCGAGGCCTCTCCCCCACCCCCCTTTCGCGTGCGCGAATTTTTTTTTTCATATTCGTTCATAGGAAGTTGTTTTACACCTATTACACACATTTTTTTTTTGATTTTCTGATATTTGTTACGCCCTATATTAACCCAGATTTGTATGTTTTATGTATGTCTTTTCATGTCTATATTTGCATATCTAGGCATGCTCATATGTAATTAAATGATAAACTTCTGTAAAATTTTACAGATTTTTACAGTTCCAGTGAAGGCTTGGATCTGTTGTCTTCGAATCAGCTTTCGTCTTTTTAGCTTTGAGAATACTAATTTCGAAAGACTGGTGTTTAGGCAATCTGTTCCAGTGCCCCAATAATTACTGTCATAAATCTGAAATTGTAATCCGAATAGAATAACTTCAGATTTCTCAATAATTCGGCGTAGGTATTCTCTTTTTTACTGATCTTCAGCTGTATGTTAACATCCGCTGAGCAGCGGATTTCCACAACTTTACGTGGTTTCTCGTCTCTATTCCAAATCATTATATCAGGACTGTTGTGTTTCATTGGGACATTCCACCAGTACTCTTTTTATTATGAGTGGCTATGGCTTCTACCATGCTGTGAGTTCAAATTTCTCTGTCCTCAGGGTTATCGTTCCGACGGAATTTCTTATAGAGTGTCCCAGCTACAATATCATGTCCCATGTATATATGCATGCATGTATGTATATACGTATGTATGTATCTATGTGTCTATGTATGTATAGTTGAAGATTCGTCTATGACCAAGTGCTGTAGACGTTGCGAAACCTACGGTATCATTCCTTCCACTTATATGCCATAACTAGTTATATATTGCTTGACACCTTGGCCACTAAGATACGTAACTTTACACATGCATACACACACGCACACTCACGCAAGCGTATAAGGACACGCAAAAACAAAATTTATAATCTCATACGCATGTACTTGGCCTTATTCTGCCTAACAATAAATTATTTCTAAAGCTAAAATGTACACTACTTTGTACTTTTAAACAAAACTACCCAACTAGAATACTTCACTTGAATTATGAGCTTCGTAAAATACTTCTAATACATAACAATGTTAATTTCCCATTTATTCCCACGATGAGTTTTGATTTTTTGCCACTTTATCCATCGTCTCATGTCTCTCTCTCTTCACTTATCCTTCCATTTGCTTCTTGCATTCTTAATAACAGCTTCCGTATCTGTTTTCTTTTGTAACCTCATTTTATATTATTCCACTATATTCCATCTCTCTCTCTCTCTCTCTCTCTCTCTCTCTCTCTCTCTCTCTTTCTCTGTATATGTATGTATGTATAAATATATATCTCTATATATATGTATATATACATATATACATATATATATATATTTATATGTGTGTATATATACAACATACATACATACATACACACATACATACCGGCATACATATACATATATATATATATATACTTCACCTGAATTGTGAACTTCGTAAAATACTTCCAATTCATAACAATGTTATCTTCCCACTTACTCTCACGATGAGTTGTAGCCTTCATTCGTTCCTTTTGCTTCTTTCCCTCATACTAATACCTTCCGTTTCAGTAAGATCCATCACGTAATACATGGAAAGGATAATAACTGTGTTTGTCGAAAACGCATGTCGCAATATTCAAACATATGACATAGAAGTACTTTAAACGAAAATATCTTCTAGTATTTCTCATATTCTCATACAGTAACATCCTATAACATGTATATATAGATATATATATATATATATAATATATATATATATATATATATATATATATATATATACACATACGGCAGACGAATACACAAACACGCACATTATACATGCATATATATATATATATATATATATATAATATATATATACATATTTTTATTAGTTTTTGCTTATATGTCTTGCTAAAATTGCTGTTTCTTTTAGGTATCATCAGAAAAATGTAATTAAAATTCATCAAAATGACATGTCTATCGGACTTTCAAAGAGATCAAATTGTTGGTGCTCGTATGGCAGGTGCTAGCGTAACGAAGACAACCGAAATGTTTGATGTATCAAGAAGTACTGTCACGAAAGTAATGATAGCCTTTGAGAAGGAGGGAAAAATCTTCTCGTCGAAACAAAACTCCGGAAGAAAACCAAAACTTGCAGATAGCGACTGTCGGACTCTTATGCGTATTGTTAGAAAGGATCACAAAAGTACAGCTCCCAAAATTATATGCAGAGCTTAATGACCACCTCGCGAACTCAGTTTCCACAAAAACCGTTCGTCGGTAGCTGCACAAAGCCAGAGGGAGGGTTGCAATCAGGAAACCACTACTTTCAAAAACAAACGTTGCAAAGCGTTTACGGTGGAGTAAAAACCTACAGAATTGGTCCCTAGAGCAGTAGAAGAATGTTATTTTCTCGGATGAGTCATCCTTATCTTATTTCCGACCACCGGCCGAGTATACGTGTGGAGACAGCCAAAAGAAGCATTTGACCCAGACTGCTTTCTTCCAACTGTTAAACATGGAGGAGGATCTGTGATGATTTGGGGGGCTATACCTTGGAATTCCGCCGGCCCAATAGTTACCCTTCATGGCAGAATTAAGAGTCTATACTGTTTACGCATTTAATCTAATCACACTCATCCTATGGTTGCGGAACTGTTTCCAGAGAGAAACGCAATCTTTCAGGAGGATAATACACCAATTCACGCAGCTACAGTTGTTACTGAATGGCACGAGGAACATTCTAGTGAAGCTGAACATTTTATCTGGCCACTACAGTCCCCAGATCTCAATATTATTGAACATTTATGGTGCATTTTAGAAAAACAAGTAAGGAGTCGATATCCTCCACCATCATCACTACAAGAACTGGAGACTGTTTTAGCTGAAGAATTGACAAGAATTCCTTTGGAAACAATTCAAACTTTGTACGAGTCTATACCTCGTAGAATTCAAGCTGTAATTACTGCCACAGGGGGTCCTACCCCATATTAAAATAAATTTGCTTTGTATATATATATATATATATATATAAAAATATAAGTTTATGAAAGAATAGAGTTGAACGACTTGTTAACAAATTTCCTTTATTTTCGACATATGTTTCGAAGGCTGCGTATTCCTAATTCGGAAGGAATAAGGAGTACATTATGCAGATTTCTCATCAGGAAAAGCAAGGAACTATCACCGATAATTTGGTTAAAAATATATCCTTAAGACTATCAAATTTATCTGCAAATGTCGACATTTTTAAACAAAAAGCGGAATTTTATAACGCCGCCTTGTCAAAGGCCGGTTATAGGGATAAGGTATCATATATCGATCCGGCCCATCCTAAACTAATATTTACCCATCAAGATAAGATAACTACTAATAATAATATAAATAACATAATTAGTGATTTCAGCTCTAGCAACGTCGACAATAATATATTTAACAAAAATAATTTGCGGACCAGGGGAGGCCATCGTAAACCAAAACCCATTCTACTACACAGAAATACGCCCTTTAATGTAAATGTTAACACTCTGAGCCATTCCAAGAACAAAAAAACTATATCTGGTTTGTGATTCCTTTCGGGAAACAAATCAGGTCTAACCTCCCTTTACAATTCCGTGAAGCTGTAGCTAAGAATTTTCCTAGGAATTCTAGATATTACTCCACTATAAATTCGCATAAAGTAAGGATTGCATTCTCAAATACTAAAAATCTATCGCAGATAATAGCTTTCCACAATAATAAGCTGCTAAATAAGGGTTCATCACCCAAGAGTAGCGACACCGCCCTTACCTATTCCAACCTAACATACAATAATAATAATAATAGAAGTAGTATGGATATTAGCAACATTCATAGCAGCATTGGCGTTAGCAATAGTAATAATGATAATAACATTAACCAGATTATTAATAGTGGTGGTGTTAGTGGTAATAGTAACAGCATTCTTAATAACAGTTAAATTATTGATGATAACAATCGCAGCATTCCTATAGCCAGGGAATTTGCCGACGATATTACAACTAATAGTAATGATAATAAGATGAATAGTATCATGGCCAAAGCCAGCAACAATTTTTACACCTATCACAACAATAAAAACTCTGTCTTAGTATCGGAAACCAACCCCAACAGATTAAAGTTCTTATCCCAAAATTCCAAAATTAGAAACACCACTTACCAGTGCAAATTTACTTCTGGAACCGATGTCTACTTCTACATTGGCGCAACCTCTTCTAAATTAGCCCAAAGGATCTCCAACCATTATTCTACTTTCAGAGATAAGAGAAAGCAACACAGCACGGTGCTAAGCAAATTAGTCTGGCGTCTGAAGAACAATAATACTTCTTTCAAGCTGGAATGGTCCATTTTGTCAGTGTCCTTCCCGTTTGATAAGGGCAGAAAATTTTGTGGCATCTGTAATTCCGAACTTTTTCATATTTTGTTCACCAAAGTCCCTTTAATAAATACAATCGTCGAAAGGCCTTACAGGTGCTTACACTGGAAACGACACACCTTTCACTCATATGAATAGTGACTAATATAGATAACCCCTCGATTTCCAAAAAAGTTTTGTTATATTTCACCCCAATAGTCAAAAGATTTTCTTATAATTCCAAGAACTACTACCCATTCCAGCGTTGCCTCTCACCTCGCCCGACTCTTCCTCCCTTTCTCTCTCTACTTCCCTTTCTCTACAGTAAACACAATCAAACACACAGACCTCTCACCTCACAGCTGTCAGTTTTCTGACATCTACCCATCCACAAACACAATCACGCATTCACATACATACACACATTATGACAGTTATATACAGTCACACACACAGGCACTCATTCATAAAAGAAATCAATTAAACACACCATTCTTTTGACCTGCACCCTCTCACCTCACTATTCTTATGCCTCCCTCCTCCTACTTCGTTTGAACCCTTGAACCTTTAGATCCTTCTAGATTCTTCTACATTCAGCCACTCTGACGTCACTCCTTATAAACAGACACTCATTATCGCCATGGGCTCTTTGAGAGCAGTCAGCTAAAAGTTTTTTGTGCATTTTGATGTCGACATAAGTTCCTTGCCTTTCCTGATGAGAAATCTGCATAATGTACTCCTTATTCCTTCGGAATTAGGAATATGCAGCCTTCGAAACATATGTCGAAAATAAAGGAAATTTGTTAACAAGTCGTTCAACTCCATTCTTTCATAAACTTATATTTTTAAAATAAACATACAAATTTCCGCACGAAAGCACGTAGTCTATGCCCTAGGGACGTAACTTCAACCGTGTTCTTTCTGATGTGAATTTGCTACCCAGGTATCGGTTATCTTTCGAATTATCCTTAATAAGATAATTCATTCAACACTACTCAAATATATATATATATATATATATATATATATATATATATATATATATATATATATACATATACATATCTATATGTTTATATAGAAACACATATATACATATATACATACACTCATATATATGCATTGTATGTGTGTTATAAACGCATGGACACACACATACGCACACATACATATATGTGGCAAGGTGTTTTCTATTTATGCATGTGTGTGTGTACATACATATATTATCTCCCCTTTTCATTTGGATGTTGTTGCACTCAGCACTCAGCAAAGTTTTATTTGCAAATTAGATACTATTTTCGTTCTCCCGTGTCTCCCATGTCTTGAGGCAAATTAGTTGCTTAAGTTGGCCCAACAATTGTTCCCATCGTGATCCAAATTATTTGTTCTTTATTGATTACAACGCAATTGAAATAATTCTTTTGCAGTATGAATTTTATTCTTTCAATGAAAAACTTGTTATGTATTCGACCAGAGAGGTCTTTGAAAAAGAAGTTCGGTCCAGAATTGTTTAACCTCATATACATATTCATTCGGAGGTGTATATTAAATGAAACAATATGTATCTAACATTTTCGGGAGATACTTTTCAGCGTACCATAGTAATCCCAAGCGAAACTCAGTATATATATATATATATATATATATTATATATATATAATATATATATATATATATATATATATATATATATAGTTGAAATTTATAGAAAACAAAAGACGAAGACAGGTGTATGAAAAGAACAATAAGCAAGAGTATTAGTTTGACGCTCGGGTAAAATGAAATGTGTTTCACGTTCGAGTGTACGCTCTTCAACAGAAAGGTATAATTTTAATTTTTGTTGTAACAACTACTGCTCTATTCTTTAGAGTCTGCTTCTTTTCTGATATATGTTTTATTAACTATATATATGGCTGAAATTTATAGGAAAAAAAGACGAAGACAAGTGTATGAACGCTCGGGAAAATGAAAAAGTCATTTACGTTTCGAGCCTACGCCTTTCAACAGAGAGAGAGAGAGAGATTGAGAAAAAGAACACGTGTAGATTTAGTGGTCAAGCATGGCGAATATATGTGTGTTTGTGTGCATGATTGTGTGCGTGTGTGTGCATGTGCGTGTGCGTGCATGTGCGTATGTAGTTGTGTTAGAATCTTCTATCGAAAACAACATATGGGCGTCCAATGGTTCTCCACCGAACTACCTACTCACAGAATCAGCTTGTAAGTGGTTAAGTATTTCTCACACGCCAGTACACTTAATATAGTTCTCAAGTAGAATCAGTGCACCACTGTCAGACATTGGTGGGGTTTTGAATTACATGCACAATACATCCGACGTATTTATTCTTGTTTTTCTTTTTTCATTTGTTTTAATCATTTGACTGCCACCATGCTGCAGCACCGTCTTTAGTCGAACAAATCGATCCTAGGACTTATTCTTTGTAAGCCTAGTACTTATTCTATCGGTCTCTTTTGCCGAACCGCTAAGTTACGTGGACGTAAACACACCAACATTGGTTATCAAGAGATGGTGGGGGGTCAAACACAGTCACATACACATATACATACATATATGTTATATATATATATATATATATATATATTATATATATATATATATATATATATATATATACCAATTAAGGACTGAACACGAAAAAGTGGACAGTCAACATGCTAGATATAGACGTCAAATCGCCATTCTCCACAAAAGATTATGTTCTCAGATCAAACTCAACACCAACCCAAGCAATTAACAAGTGAAAATATACGAAAAACAATACTCATCCATGTACTGAATCAGTTTCGACTATTATTATTCGTAAGGATACCCGTAGTCTTCGTCAGCATGGCCGATATGAATGCAATCTGCTGAACTAGATGCAAAAACGATACCGGAGTATCATCATGTGCGTAGAGTTCAACCAATTACATTCGAATGTGTATTTCAAATGCCTTTCACCTTGGCGCGTTGAGACCCGAAGAAAATAGCCTGCAGCTAATAATTAGCAGCAGTCAATTTATCAGTTAGAGAACATATTTAGTTTTTTATAAAATTAATTAAGGGTAGAAATCAATATTTATCAATTAAAACCAGTGGTCTAGCATATTAAAAAAATGCTAGACCACTGGTTTTAATTGATAAATATTGATTTCTACCCTTAATTAATGTTATATATATATATATATTCTTTCACTTTACGTCTACCAAATCGACTCACAAAGCTTTGATCGACCCGAAGCTATAGTAGAAAACATTTGCCCAGGGTAACACGCAGTGGGACTAAACACGGAACCATGTGGTTCCTAAGCAAGCTATTTACCACACAGCCACTCCTGCGCCCACTTCCACACAGTTTTTCACATTTTTACTCATATAGCCTAGCAATATAGTAGGGCTCGGGTTCTAATGGCTAGAAAGAGACTTTATTCACTACTCTGCTATAGATTTATAGTAAAATTCAAGCAAATGGATATCTTCTTTCGACGATGAGTATTAAATAAGTTTGATCAATATAATTTTTTGATCAGTGGATTGTAATGTGACCAATCATTCCACAGACACTTGTAACAGTAACAACATTCTCCGTTCGAAATAGCGAAGAACTGACTGGCCACTTCATTTACAAATAAAGAAAAATCAACTGGCTTTCAAAGGATTTGTCTCCATAATTTCATTTACATGTCTTAGCTCACCGAAATTCATGTTAAAAGTCATTTGCTCATAATGGCACACAGTTGGACCAGACGCGAGGAATCCTGATTGTTAGGTAAATTTCTTTACCATTCTGATGTGCCTCCGTCTCTCTATCTCCCTTCCCTCTCCTTCACCCCACACATATAAGTGTAAATACATACATATATACATACAAACATATGGGTATATATACATGTATATTCACATACGTATGTCTATGTATGTTTCTATATATGCGCGTGTACATGAGTGTGTGTATATGTGTGAACGTGTGTGAGTGCATGCGCGCACCACGTGTGTGTTTAGCTTCAAAGTAACTTTGTAACTGAGGCTTGTTGTCGAAAGTAGAGTAGGAATTATCTAAATTACATGATATATATATATATATATGTGCGTGTGTGTGTGTGTACGTATATACGTGTGTGCGTATAGATACACACACACACATATATGTATATGTGTATATATACATATATATATATGTGTGTATATATATATATATATATGTATGTATGTGCCTGTGTGTTTGTGTTCTTCCACTGTATTCTGTAGGATCATGTGACAATTAGTAATATATTCCCGCTTGACTACAGAACTGCATATCTGACAGCTGCCAAGATTTAACGGAACTGTAAGCATTTAGATTGTACCCACATCGTGTATGTGTGTAAGTGCGTGTGTTTACGTATTTTATGTATGACGATTATAAATATGCGCGTTTATGCTTACACACCGGATGTAGTTATACGTACATACACACACATATATAGATATATTCACAACACAGAGCGGAAAAATCACAAGCGTGTTAAATATAGTGATAAATATTACCTATACGATAATCATATCATTATCTGAGTGTTTTCTCTCATCGCAGCTATTAGAATATAAATAAATATACAATGAGATATTCATTGGTATTGTCGTCATTCCTGTAAAGTCATTCACTCATACGAATAAGCAGCTTCATATATTTACATTCGAATATTTTTGTTGTGACAGTTGACACCTTTTATTTTCAATTGTACAATAGAGAATTTTTCTAGCTTTTGATTTCCTATGCTTTGTTCCGGCAGGTTTTTCAATTTTCTCCTCCATTACTGGCTTCAACATTTGGTATTCGAATGTTTACGCTAAATATTAAACGTATATAAATAGGCAAGATATCATATACAGTCATGTAGGATATCTCGTATGAATATGTAACATATATAAATCGGTGAATGTAGCAATTCACACATGTTTCTAGAACGCTACATTTTTCAAAGAAATTTTTTTCAATCCTTTGAAATAATTAACTATTCCAATATGCAAAAGAAACGAGTCAACGATGGAGTTTCTTCGTTGGTTGCATTCGCTAAAAATGGTTTACAGTTTAAATGGATGATATTGTCCTACATAAGAAAGTACGAGGATATAATGGCCAAAGGTTAAAAGTGACAGTGATGGAACTATGTAATATCAATGGGCTAACGTAGGCTAACGACGAAGTTTTGATGGTCAAAGAAGAGTCAGGCTATAGAAAAAATATACATGCTAAACAACAACTTATGTTTACAGTTCTATATTTAAGAGATGAGGAATTACGTACATTATTTACATTTGACGGATATTGGTCCTCATCTTGTTTGTTGTAAACACAATGTTTCGGCTGATATACCCTCCAAGCTTTCTTCAGGTGTCTTGGGAAATTTCGAACTTGAGTTCTCATTCCTAAAGTATTTTTCGATGTTTTTATTATTGTTGTTGTTACTGTTGCTGTTGTTGTTGCTGTTGTTGTTGGGGGTTAGTAGCCCGCGCTCTTAACCACTACGCCATATGCCCGTGAGCAATTATGGAGTGAATTTTAGGTCTTATAAATCTAGTATTTTTCTATCCTTCCTTAATACCTGTCCCCATATGCTGCTCTTATCTGCATTCGGTCTGCTTAGGAAGTTGTTGTGTCCTAGCATATGTGCTGCTTCTTTTAGTTTTCGTATTTTCCAGTGGTGTTCTCTGTCTATTATTTTAACTTCATCCCACAAGGTGAGGAGGTGGTCTCCATTTTTCCATACATGATCAGTTACATCCGATTTATCGATATCTCCTCGTGTCACAGCTTTGCGATGTTCGCCTACCCTTATTTTGAGGGGGTGGCATGTTTCGCCTTTGTATAACTTACCATAAGCTGCATGGGATGGCGTACAAGCAGTCTTTGGTCATATTCTCTTCTACTGGTGGTTTTACTCGAAGGAGATATTTGCGAAGTGTTGTGTTACTCTTGAATACTGCTCTGATGTCATATGATCCGCATATCTTTTGTATCTATTCGGAGAGACCTCTTAACCACTAAGCCATATGCTCGTGGGCATATGGCGTAGTGGTTAAAAGCGCGGGCTACTAACCTCAAGATTCCGAGTTCGATTCCAAGCAGTAACCTGAACAATAATAACAACAACAACAACAACAATAATAATAATAATAATAATAATAATAATAATAATAATAATAATAATAACATCGAAAAATGCCTTAGGAATGAGAACCTAGGTTCAAAATTTTCCGAAGACACCTGAGGAAGGCTGGAGGTTATATCAGACTAAACGTTGTGTTAACAACAATCAAGATGAGGACAAATATCGTCGAATGTAGATAATGGTCTTATTTTTAGTGTTAATAACAACGTGAATGGAGTATACAACACATTTTAATCGCTATCGAACCGACTTCTTAAAGTCTTTTCATTTCATATCTAATTCAAAGTTATTGTACGCCATTTGATAATTAGAAATCGAAGAGAAATTGTCATAGTTTAAATATATTTAGTTAACATGAAGAAAATAGAAATTTGGAAATTACCCATTCTGGCCTTTACCGGAGAAGAGGTAGTTCTATGCAGTATAATTGAACAATATCCGGTAATAGTGATAGTAATATAGACGGGAGTTGGTAGGTTGGCTGAACGAAGTTTCTGTGTCTGGAAGAGTGGAAGTAGATGCTGGGCTAAAAGGCTTGGTATGCACAAATATTGCAATGATTATTTACCAGAAATAATCGTACATGGTCTGTAAAGTAAATGAATGCATATTTTAACTCCAGTGTTTAAATCCAGTAAAGACTGCATTGTGCAATTAAAATGACCATTGAATTCTAGATGATTTCTTTATCCAAATCTACGCGTGAACATAGCTGACTAAATGCTATTGAACAAGAACATAACGACATTGGCAGCGACGACACATATATACTCTCTTTAGATCCCCAATGCTACTGCTGTCGAGATTAGAAAGTCATATATATTAGACACAGCGCCTGGGTATCGGACGACTAACTGAAATGAGGGGTAATTGTTCATGTTTAGTCTGGCTGCAGGCGTGCTTTGCATCTTGTGGTTATGTTGAACATTTATTAATAGAGCACACCTAGATACAAATACGCACCACATTTCGATAGGTTTAAGTACCATTTCCAAAATTGGCACGGACCTACAGCGGAATGTTTACACTGTCTCATGGTCAACTAAAAAGAACAGTAACATTTTCTTCAAACTAAGACTGAGTGTCCTCAACATAAAAAGAAAAGCACATTGCAAAGACTGCATCTGAAAATGTAATACAAAGATCGCAGCTGGAAGGCTTTTTATCGTATAAATACGACAAGATCTCACGTATTTATATAATGCGATGAAAAGAGAACGTTAACTGAAATTATTCATAAAATGAACTACTCACGAGTGTCTTTGTAAGTTTTGGGAAAATATAGAAAATATAGTTTAAAAGTGAATCCTGTCGTGAGACCAAATGAACAAAATAACGAACATACTTCTGTATTATTAGACCTCCTCAGCAAACAGTATTCTAGGTCTGCATGATCAGAGCTAATCTTCATTCGCTCTCTTTTTCCTTCTCTTTTCCTCTTGCTCTCTCGCCATGTCTGTCTCTGTCTTTCTCTGTCTTATTCTCTCTCACAACGTATATGTATCAGTATGCATATCTTTCAATAAATTCGTGTAAGACGCCTCACAGTTTGTTTTATCAAATATTAACGACAAGCCTGTTTACATTGCAAATGATATGCTGCATTAATTGCTGGCTCTAAATACATACATTTCCTCTGTTAAATAAGAAGTCAGTGGATATACATTCGACATGGTGTATTTATAATTATATGAGAAGTCAGTAATAAGATCATTTTGCTTGGCGGAGCTGTAGTAACCTTCATCACGTTATTTTCTTTTTTAATCTCTTCCGTTCGATTTTCAACACTGCAACAACAAGGACAACGAGAGCAACACTTTGAAATTATAGGAGTATTTTGTAGCCTGGTAATACCGTGCCCGAGTTCTCCTGCATGTTAGAGTCGTGATAAAACACTGACATTACAAGTCGACCTTCAAAACTAGTATTACAATTCTAAAGGGAAATCAAGCAGAAAAAAATAAATAAAGCATGAAAAAAAAAAAAAGAAAGATTAATCCTGAAAACAAGATTCTCCAACTCCACTTACTATAAAACATGATCATCAAATACACGTGCGTGTGAGTGTGTGCGTGTGTGTGTGTGTTTGTGTGTGAATAATTGCATGTGTGTGTGCGTGTGTACATAATATATGTATATGTGTGTATTTGAATATGTGTGTATATATATATGTGTGTGTGTATTTGAATATGTGTGTGAGTATGTATTTGCATATGTATATATATATATGTATATATGCATAAGTGTGTGTATATATATATATTTATATATGTATATGTATGTTATATATATATATATATATATACACATATGTATATATATATGTATATATATATATATATATACATATTTATATATATATATATGTATATATATACACATATGTATATATATGTATAATATATATATATATACATATTATATATATATATGTATATATGTGTATATATATATATATATATATATATAATACGTATATATATATATATATATATACATATATACATACTTAGTGTGTGTTTGCGAGCATGCGTGTATTTGTGTGAGTGTGTGTGCATGTGAGTGTGTATTTGTGTGCGCATGTGTTTACTGACTTACTATTAAGCAAAGTAAGTATATGTATGTGGAGCCGATAATTAATGCAGCATATCTTTTCAAAGTAAACATGCATGTTGTCAACCTTTCATAAAACAAGCTATTAGCCGACACGTGTGCACACTCACTCGCGCGCACATGCATGCATACACACACATGCTCACCTACTATTGCATGCACACACGAATAAGCCTCCACACGCAGGCACTCATAAATTCAAACACACACATGCACACGCATACACGCATACTCGCATACACTCAAATGAGTAAACACATACATTCAGATACATACGCAAGAAATAGCATCCAATCAAAATCACACGGCCAACAGGATAATCATAACATGTAATGATAGAATAACATGAAAGACATGCATTAACGTTAAATAACGCATTTACTTACATCGCCAACACATGCATCCACATACTTGCACAAACATAAAGGCATGCACATATATATGTCAACAACGATACTCCCACACGTGCATACACGCATACATGAAATCGTAAAAGATTTACAATTTATTACGTAAATACAATTCTTTCGAATACCAGGTCACATAAACAGCATATGAAAAATACATTAAAACGTTATCATGTTTTTTTTAGGAGATATGCCTCAAGAATTGTAACTCCCTATTTTTACACAAACAAAATTTTACACACACAACCACACATACGTGCACACACACTTAAACGCACGCGCATACATCCATATATACAAATATATATATATACACTCATTTATCTATGTGTGTGTATACATATACATATATATATATATATATATATATATATCTATATATATATATATCTAAATATATATGTGTATGTATGTGTGTGTGTTTGTGCGTTTATATATATACATGGATATATTTATATACATATATTTATATATATATATATACACACATATGTACACACACGCACACACACACACACATAAAGATATATACATGTATTATTATAATCGTCATCATAATTAGTATCTTCATCCTCCTCCTCTTGCTCCTTCTGCTCCCCATCTACCTCATTATTATTATTATTATTATTATTATTATTATTATTATTATTATTATTATTATTATTATTATTATTATTATTATTATTATTATTAAGGTTGCGAGCGAATAGGGTTGCTAACGCGTCGGACGAAATGCCTAGGTATTTCTTCCAAGCATAATGCTTTTAGTTCAAATTCCACTGATATTAACTGTGCCTTTAATCCCTCTGGAGTTGATGAAATAAAGTACCAGCGACGCACGAGGGTTCATAGTATAGCCAATTGTCCTGCCTTCAAAATATTGGCCTAGGACCAAAATTTGAAACAATTATTACCATTGACATTGCTGTGGTTTCCTTGTTTTCTATGATGATGATGATGATGATGATGAGAGGAGGATCATCATCATCATCCTCATTAATATTGTTGTTGTTTATTCAAGGTCTTGCCTGCTCGTGTCATATCTGTTCGGTTTTTCTTAAACGATAAGACTATATAGAAAAGGTAAGCTGCTGTACACTCTCTCTGTGCCACTTTCTGACGAAGGTATCTACATTTTAGCACTGCTACAGTGTTCGTTACGACAAAGGTTCAGAACAACAAGCATCTCCAGAGTTCATAATCATGATTACGTTTGCGTAAAATATGTTTAAGATGAACCCGTATCGTTTTAATTCGAAAGTAAATTTCATTTCATTCATCGTTTACATATGATAAATGAACATTTAATGAATTAATTATTATGCCTGTTTTTCGCATTCATTATATACATTGTTTCCTATTATAGATACCCGATATGATGAAAGAAATATCTTCTGGCGTTATCTGACTTAACTTTGCAAGTATGATTTTATTAAGATTTGGCACATTGAGTTTTAAAGCCAATTCCTTAAATCTTAGCAAATTCAACTGTTTTCGTGCAAGTGGTGACAAACAGTGTAGCCGATTGAGAATTACCGTACCTTCATAAGTAGGTGACACAAAGAGGCTGTACAGTGATTTACACTTCTGTATAAATTTGTCGTATCAGAAAACCCTAACATATACGACAGAAGCAGGCTTCTGCAGCATGATCCTAATTCGGTTGTTAGTTCCATGTCCGAAGGAGAGGTAATAATGCAGATTAAAATAGTTATGCTTGATATTTACATGGAGCACAATAAACACAATAAAATCTAAAACAATTATGTCGCGTCTTAACTCGACAGCTGTTTCAGGAAAACAAGAGCTACGTTTTAATCATAATTTGCAAGTCATGAGTATGCAGCCGGTGACCAGGAACATGATGATATTACAATATCGTCAAGAGAACAATGACAAATGCATTTGCCATTTTCCTTTTGAAGAGGTGAGACTGGCTCATTAGTATCTTCATATGACCTGTTGCATACTCATGATTATGACGTAATTCTTGGCTTCCTGAAAGTGCTGTCCAGTTAAGACATTAAATAATTCCTATATATTTTATTCTGTATATATTGTGCTCTATTTAATTATATCTACATGTCAAGCCTGACTGTGTAGATCTTCAGTACTATCTCCACATCCATTGGATTTGGATTTCTTTTATGGCCACTCTTGAAACTGTGGGCCTTGCCCTGGATGAAGAAACCGCATTTTAAGTTCACATTCCATTCATTGGAACAGTAATATGTTCGTTTTCTACCCTGAACTTATCTAGTTCCCACCTATCAACTGCATATATATATATATATATATATATATATATATATATATAAATTTAGGCCCCAATATATGGAGTGAACTTAGAAGGAGGTAAACATAAAGAGAACTCCATAATATATCATTCAAAAAATCATATAGAATATATAGTACGATACAAGAGAAAACCATAAGGAGTGTATAACTATAAATAACGGGAGAAATATAGTATAAGATTTGTTTAACCATTGGAAATCCTTATATAATAAAGAATTTCCAATGGTTAAATAATTTTTTATCTGACTACATTTCTCTCGTTATCTATAAATTTATATATGTGTATTTGTGTGTGTGTGTGTGTGTGTGTAATATATAATATAATATATAGATTCATTCATACATACATACATAGAGACTTAAATATATATATATATATATATATATTATATATATATATATTATATACATCTTACACTTTCCAGTTCATCTATATCTTAGTAATATATACCTTATATTTTTCGACTTATTATTTTTCACTTTTATCTATTTTGCAAACTTTCCTCCGCATTTGTACTTGCTTTAAATTTTGGCTGCAACTTTTTCACTATTTTACTAAAATTTCCTCAGTTTTTTCTGCTTTCTCGCCTCTCCCTCAACTTGTCACATTCATATTTCATTCAACTCCACTCACCTCCAGTCATTCACTTGCATCCAACACCACTCACACCTCTCCCATTATTCCAATCTCCCCGTATATATACTATATTTTATATGCACGCAACTCCATGCTTCTTTTTCTTTTCTTAATTCCTTCCCATAAAACATTCTCATCCAGCATCTAACAGCATTTTCCATCTCTTCCTTCATAGACATCACACTTCGCGCTTTTTCGTTGTTCTGATGACGGACTCTCTGTCTGAAACGTTAAAGCCCTTTTTCTTTCCCCTCTTTCGTTTTTCATTTCAAGCGTGAAACCAGTTACATATATTGAAACCAGACATATTGAAGACGTCTGGTACAGCTTTCACTAAATACTTCATACCAGTATAAGTCACATACATACTTTATTGCAAATATATACTTACATGTACATATATACTTAGGGTTTTTATAAACTCACATAAAAATAGCAAAGGCACTTCAAAAGCCCCAGATCAGAACCGCCTATACTTTTTGACAATGCATGCAGTATTTAGATTATGGAGTGGAATACTTACTTCACGTTA
>NC_042999.1:79954141-79964141 GCF_006345805.1 Octopus sinensis | reverse complement strand
GAGTGTGAGATTCTCAGAGGGAAGTCAAGTATATCATATTAGACTCATTTATGGCTCCCACCATAGATTTGATTACATATATATGTATATATATATATACACACGCAGAAATATACAAACTCATACGCATGTAAATCCAAGCATATAAATATGTTGATTCATATCTATATACGTATGTGATATATGTGCATAAGAACATACATGAGATGTAAATGCATATATGTATATATTTCTATGTATGTCTTATATATATATATATATATATATATATGTTTACACACACACATATACATACGGACACACACGCAGACCCACACACGCTCAGACACACACCACACACACACACGCAGACACTCGCGTACGTAGACACACACATACACCTATATATATTTGTTATAGAAAAACATACTATATTTATTTCTACATACATACATTTACAGACACACACACACACATATACACACATACGAGAGGTGTATGAAAAGCGTTGAGTCTTCAAGGCCTTTGAGCCTTGAAGTCTTGTACCTTCATCAGAAGTCTTGTACCATGTTTTTTTTTTTTGACGCTCAAAACTTTTCATACACTCTTCGTATGTATACATACACACATACACAGGCTCACACAACTTCGTGTGTATGAGGGTGTATATATGTATACATGCGCATTTGTGCTTGTGTTTATGCATGCTATATATATATATATATATATATAAACAACAGCATTAATTAATATTGGAGTTTTAAATGTTGTACATGTTTATTTATTTAGGTGTTATTTGTCTATTCTGCATGCCTCTCCTCTTCCTCCTTCTCCTGCTCCTTCTTCTTCTTCTTTTATTTCTTCTTCTTCTTCTTCTTCTTCTTCTTCTTCTTCTTCTTATTATTATTATTATTATCATTATTATTATTATTATTATTATATTATTATTATTATTATTATTATTATTACCATCATCATCATCATCATCATCATCATCATCATCATTATTATTATTATTATTATTATCTTTTTTTTCTTCTTTCAAATTTGCTTCTATTTCTTGCCGAGTGTCTTCCCGACTCCTAGGGCAAATAAACTCATAGTATACATTGGTAGGCCATTAAACTAAACTCACTAGTTCGTTCATTTTTTTAAAAGTTAAATTAAAATACATGAGTAGTAATAGTTCTCACATCGACAATGCTCTTCTCAATACGTGTGATGTACCAGTTAAGACAATCTTTTGCACTTCTTGCAGGGATGGTAAGTCAGGGATCATTCTCATATAATTTTCGGTTCCCTTCTTGATCATTCCTAGTGCTCCTACGATCACTGGTATTGTAACCGCCTTGAAATGCCACATTTTCTCAATTTCAATGAGCTGGTCTTTATATTTTCTGAGCTTGTCAAACTCTTTCGCCGAGATATTATGATCACAGGGGATGCTCATGTCGATCAATAAGCAAACTTTATTGTTTTTGTCTTTCACAACAATATCTGGTTTATTGGCTTTGATGGTTCGGTCTGTATGTACTGGAAAGTCCCACAGAATCGTTACATTTTCTCCTTTAGTTACAGCTTCAGGGTGGTGATTATACCACTTGTCGGCAGTTTAGATATTGTAATGCCGACTTATTAGCCAGTGTAGATATTGGCCAACTCTGTCATGTCTTAATTTATACTCCACTGGTCCTAAGACTTTACATCCAGGTGGTCCACTGTTTCAATCATGTCGTTGCAGAATCGGCATTTTGGGTCTGCTCCATTTTTCATCACATTGGCCTGGTAGTTCCGGGTTAATAGGCTTTGATCTTGAGCAGCCAGGATGAAACCGTCACTCTCTGCTTTTAGCCCTGAGCTCCGTAGCCACTGATGTGTTTGCTTCTGGTCAACATCAGCTTGTTTGCTGCGGGTCGCATATTTGCCGTGCAAAGGTTTCTCCTCCCACCTATCAGCCAATTGCTCGTGCGCTTTTTTCGTTGCCATTATTTTGCCCTTCTTTGCAACAATAGTTGCCGCACTTCCCTCGGGTTGTTCAGTTTGGGTATCTTGCACGAGATCAATAGCAAAGTTTTGCTTTCCTTTATGATAGAATGAAGCTTCTTTCATCTCTCGTGATTTTCCACGAGCTTTACCATCCAGTCATTCGTTATTTCGAGATATTTGGCCAGTCCAATTGTGGTTGTTTTGTAAGCTAGTTCAAATTGGATCAGGACTCGACCTCCTTGGGCTCTGGGAAGGTAAAGGCGATCTACGTCTGCCTTTTGGTGGTGCATCCTATTACAACTCAGCAGCTTGTGTATTTTCCTATCTATTTTCTTTACTTCACTCATATTCCAGTTCAACACATTGTAGCTATAAGTAACAACTGGAACTTCCAAGGAATTTATAGCTAACACCTTGTTACGTGCATTTAGTTCAGATTTCAGGACTGCACGAACTCTCCTATAACATTCCTTCCTGATCTTTTCTTTCATGCTTGCATGCTGAATACCAGAGCCTTCATTTATCCCTAAATATTGGTATGTCTGTTCTTGCTCAAGCTCTCTTATGACTGAATTTGTGGTCTTCACTTTCCCTTTCTGGAAAGTGGCCTTGGCACACTTCTCAAGCCCAAACTCCATCCCGATGTCATCGCTGAATGCTTTCACAGTGCGCAATAGGCCTTCAAGTTCATTATCGTCTTTACCATAGAGTTTTAAGTCATCCATATAAAATAGATGGCTTATTTTGTTATTGGCAATTTTATACCCATACCCTGTTCTATTTAATTCACTTGTAAGGGGTATTAGGGCTATTATTATTATTATTATTATTATTATTATTATTATTAGTCAGTAGTTTTATTTTTATTGTGTGCTTTCACTTCACTACCGAGCGCAGATCTGTGTGCCGTGGGTATGAGCAGTGGTTTGCTGTGATGCTCTTATGGTTACTGTATTGAAAGTGTTTTGCATAGAATGTGTTGGCATAGCTTCCAGTGTATGTAGGTCCCAACTCTGTCTTGTCTGTGAATATTATTATTGTTATTATTATTATTATTATTATTATTATTATTATTATTATTATTATTATTATTATTGTTATAATTATTATTATTATTATATTATTATTATTATTATTATTATTATTATTATTGTTATTATTATTATTATTATTATTATTATTATTATTATTATATTATTATTGAGTGAGAGAGCAGTTCATGCCATCAAAGTGACACTGGGGTAAAATATACGAAGCCCAGTATACCCATCATGACTACCCGTCTGATAAGGGTACACCAGGCACATGCATCACAACCATATGTGCGCGACATGGTGATCTCATATCAAGATAAACAGCACATGACCTTGCAGGTGGAGCCCAGTTAGAATTTTCTTCAGATTGAGTAACCCATCCCGCTCAAAAGGTCCCTGAATAAGGGTTGTTTAAGGACGTTGAACGAAACACCCATGTTTCCAGAGGTGAATTATTCAAACCCCAAAGAATCCTTCTCAACACATGGCTATGATGCTCCCCCACTACTTCTGCTCGTTATCAGAGATGCACATATCGTCAGCCACTAAGGGACATGCTCAACTGGTTAAGGTCAAACAACTGACAAGCAAATCTGTGGTATTGAGCAGAATATTTGCTGTAGCCCATCTTTTATACCAAGACAAAACAATGTACATGATAACACTTCCAATCAGTTAAGATCAGAAGCCATGAGAGCCACCTCCTGGTACTGCATCAGGGCATTATTATTATTATTATTATTATCATTATTATTATTATTGAGGCGGTCAGCCGACAGAATATTTAGCGCGCCGGACGAAAAGCTTAGCGGTATTTCGTCTGCCGTTACGTTCTGAGTTCAAATTCCGCCGAGGTCGACTTTGCCTTTCATCCTTTCGGGGTCGATAAATTAAGTACCAGCTACGCACTGGGGTCGATGTGATCGACTTAATCCGTTTGTCCGTCCTTGTTTGTCCTCTCTGTGTTTAGCCCCTTGTGGGTAGTAATGAAATAGGTATTTCGCCTGTCGTTACGTTCTGAGTTCAAATTCCGCCGAGGTCGACTTTACCTTCCATCATTTATGGGGAGGGGTGATAAATTAAGTACCAGTGGAATACCAAAAATTTCAGGCCCTGCGCCTTTAGTAGAAGGTATTATTATTATTATTATTATTATTATTAATATTAATATTATTATTATTATTATTCTGTTTGACTTTTGCTTTATATTTGTACAAGTTGGCTCCAAGTCTCACCCAGAGACCTCAAGAGACAACAGGGTTGGAAGTTCATGTTGTTGTTATGCCTAGTGTGCCATATATTTGGGGGGTGGGGATGTTGTACTAATGAATGTCTAAAAAAAAAAAGTTTTTTTTTTTTTTTTTTTTTTTTAAACCGAAAATTATGTTTGTTTTAAACCTTGAGATTACATAGAGAGTATTTTGCGTAGGATATGAGCAGTTCCCATGAGCACTATCTTTTGAACTTCTGCCATTTTTGGGTTTCCTGGTATCTGAGTTAGGTAGCTATCAGCCCCTTTTGCTATCATTCCCAGGGCACCTATGACAACAGGTATTGTTTTAGTCTTCAGCTTCCACATTTTGCTGATTTCTATTCAAGATCTTTATATTTGCTCAGTTTTTGGTAGGTCTTGACAGATACGTTTATATCGATTGGGACAGTCATATCAATGAGGAGGCATGTTCTTTGTTTGAAGTTTTTCAATATGATGTCTGGCCTATTTGCATCTATCTTCCTGTCAGTTTGAATGGTGAAGTTCCAGAGGAGTGAGATGTGGTCATTTTCAAGCACTGGGGGTGGTTGTGTTCCACCAGTTTTTTTCATGGGGCAAATCCAGGTTTTTACAGATTACACAGTGAATATATTGTGCAGCTCTATCGTGCCTGTTGAGATACTCTGTAGGCGCTAGAAGACTGCACTTGGAGACCACATGGTCAATGGTTTCATTTTGTTGCTTGCATACACGACACGTTGGACTGCTTCTGATCTTTAATATGTTGGCCTGGTAGGTTTCTTGTTGGTAGGCATTGATCTTGAGCTGCTATGATAAACCCCTCTGTTTCAGATTTTAAGCCAGAGGCCATTAGCCATTGATGGGTCAGGGCTTTGTCGATATCTGCATTATTCGCTCTCTTTGGGTATTTGCCATAGAGAGGTTTTTCTTGCCATTTATTATTCAGAATATCTAAGGCCGCAGTTTTGGCACGGGTTTTCATGCGCCTAGCTTTTTCTGTGCTTGTTTCTTGTATATCTATCTCTAATTCCGAAATTGGTTGTATTCGGAATTCACTTAGATATTCCTTTGCCTGTTTTGTGACTGAGTATGATGCTTTCTTGTTTTCATGTTTTGAGACAAGTTTTAGCATCCAAGTTATTATTATTATTATTATTATTATTATTATTATTATTATTATTATTATTATTACTATATTATTATTATTATTATTATTATTATTATTGTTGTTGTTAAGGCGGTGAGCTGGCAGAATCATTTGTTCTCCTCGCGCATGCTTAGTGACATTTCGTCCGGCCTTACATTCTCAGTCTAAATTCCACCGTCGTAGACTTTGCTTTTGATCCTTTCGGGGTTGATAAATTAAGAATCAATGAAACACTGAGGTCGATATGATCGACTTGTCCCCCTCCCACAAATTTCAAGCCTTGTGCGTTTAGTAGGGAGGATTATTATTATTATTTTATTGTCTTTGCACAGCTTCTAACGGTGGAGGTGTACTACGGTGTCAGCTGTTCAATACCAGTGAACTAAGGTAACACCTTTTATTTTCCAAGCACCATCCGGAGTATTCGAGCAGTTCCAAGCAGTGCTGTTTTCTGCAAGTGCTCCACCCTTATTATTATTATTATTATTATATTATTATTATTATTATTATTGTTGTTGTTGTTGTTCTTGTTCTTGTTCTTGTTGTTCTTGTTGTTATTATTATTATTATTATTATTTGTTGTTGTTGTTGTTGTTGTTATTATTATTATTGTTGTTGTTGTTGTTGTTGTTGTTGTTGTTGTTGTTGTTGTTCTTGTTGTTCTTGTTGTTATTATTATTATTATTATTATTATATTATTATTATTATTATTATTAGTAGTAGTAGTAGTAGTAGTAGCAAGGCGGCGAGCTGGCAGAATCGTTAGTAGACCGGGCAAACTTAGCGGCATTTTATCCGTCGCTACGTTCTGTAATTATGTTTTGGAATAAATCGTTAAAGCTTTCCCAATCTTTACGCTCTGAGTTCAATCTCACCGAGGCCAGTTTCGTCTTTCATTCGTCTTTCATTCCTCCGCAGTCGATAAAAAGTAGTACTGGTCAAGTTCTGAGCTCGATTGTATCGTCTACGTGACCCATTTCAAAAATTGCTGATCTTTCGCCTAAATTAGAAACCATAAATAATTTTTATTTACATCATAATCATTAACATCATCATCTTCATCAATAATAACACCATCATATTCCTGACGATTATTATTTCTTGAGTTTCTTTTATACATTCTAGATTTCTCGGTGGATATCAAGAACCCCCGCCTCTGTGAAATCAGATAGAAGATGACAGCCCCGAGAAAGCGCTTCATATATCCTTCAGGGTTTGCCAATGCCATAACCTAAACCTCAGACACCACCAGCCCCCTACCCTTTCACAACCGCACGCATAGCTAAATAACATATTCTCATAAAGGCATATGTAGATACATACATACTTACTCGTACATATACACATACGGATATCTACGTTCAGCGATTTACTCGTATTTCTGTAACTTTACCTAACACCTAATTTTATTCACTGTAATGTACATGCAATACAGACAACAGGTATATATATACATATGTATGTGGTGCGTTCGCCTGTGTATGTGTGTGCGTGTGTGTGCATGTGTGCGTGAGTGTATGTGTATGTGTGTGTGTGTGTGGTGTGTTTGAGTGTGTGGACCTGCAGGTAATATCATCATCACTCTCTTGACAAAGGTGCAAGAAGGTATGTGTGAGAATGTGTGTTTTTATGTATGTATGTATGTATGCGTTTAAGTACGTATGTATGAAGGAATGCATTATGTCGAGTGTTGATTTCTAATAAGTAGAATAAGCACATGAATTATCATCAGAAGTCATGGTGCAGTATTCCTTGCTCTCTAGAGATTTCGACTATGTGAGTTGGGCCGCTATTTTTTTTTCTTGTGATATGTAAAGATCTGATAACTTTTGTAACTAATATAGGGTTCTAAATAATACACACGCATACATATGAATGTATGCATATTTCTGTGTGTGTATGCGTGTATACATAGATGTACAGATGTGTCTGGTTTCGTCTATATGTCTATGGATAACGATATGTCTATGAAATGTTTTTTCTCTCTTTTTTTTTTCCTTCAATCTGCGGTTGGTCTTAACGTGTATACTACGAATCCTAGATTAGTCAAAGAGATATAAGGAGTAGTGAGGAGTAGCGTCAGATCAAAATTCTGGATGAACGAAATCTGCAATCCAGTTACAAACCCCGGATTGAATTCATTTTACGTTGCTTACATCGCTAAGTACGCTTGAAAATTCAAGATATGCGTGTAGTAACTCTCTATTAGATCTCATCGTCGACACCCACCCTGTGTCTATATGTGGGATGGAGAGTCGTTGAAGAGATCACAGGTGTGTGACGCAAGATTTCTAGACAATGGACATAAAATAAGAACAATAATAATCGAGTGAAGAACGCATATATAGTGCGTGTATTTACCTGGCAAGAAAAAAAAAGTGACCGTCTCGGAATATAACAATATCTGTTTTAACACACATCTGTCCTGAAATATGACAATATCTGTTTTATATCAGGAATCTTGTAAAACACATACATAAACGTAACATTAAATATAGTTACGATAAGTACAGTAATCAAATTCTGTTTCCGAAATTTCTAGAAGTTTCACATGTATTGTAAAACACTGGAGTATTGAGCGAACGAGCAGAATGTCATTAGACACTACTCGGAAATCTGTCAGTTTTTTTCCCCTGAAATTGGCTCTCACTTACTTTTGCATAACATGCTTTGTATCACATGTTCAGCAAAGAGTAATATACTTTGTTCTTTATTACTAACATACATTCATATCGATATACATACAAATATATTTCTGTATATTTAACAGACTTTACATTAGCTTATATCAACTACCGACATATATCACATAATATTAACTAAACATTATTTCTAGCTTACGCTTTGAAAAGGCAAATTCCATTCTCTTCTGATGTAGGTACCAATCCAGTCAGATGACCAACTGCATCCTCGGTTTATTTTCGTCAACCCTACCGATCATGAAGCATGATTCAACATTATTCAGTATGCATTATTGAAGACACGATCTTGTATTATTTTTTATACATTTTTTCATATTTTCGTATCAGTTTCCAACAGTTAGTTTGCAAAACTAAAGTTCTTATACATATATTAAACGTTTCCACACGTTCACAATGATATTTTCAAGAATTCAAATAGATTTAGCATCTAACTTGCTCCATATAGACTAATCTAACTTTTGTAGTTACACCGCCAAAGGTATTCGACGGTTTGGTTTCGAAGTGAGCATTCGCGTATTAATTTATTTTGCTGTTCCAAACTAACTGCAAGAAACTTATAGGAAAATGTAATAAGTCTGTAATGCAAAGGTAAAAGTGAAACGCAGTTGTGCCTTTAATGAAATATGCTTAGAAATAAAGTCAGTGCCAATATATAATAATGTATACACACACACAAATACACACACATACACACACACACACACACATACACACACACACACACACACACACACACACACACACACACACACACACACACACACACACACACATATATATATATATATATATATATATATATATACGTAGGTGTGTGTGTGAGTGCGTGTGCGCATGCGTATGAGCATGTATATACGTATGTATGTATAAGTGTGTTTCAAAAGATATAATTGAAAGTGCTCGCTCACACTACGAAGAAATCTTCTTCCAAAAGGTTTAGTAACGTCCTGATAAAATATTTTATAATTCTTTTTAAAAAATCATCTTTATACTTGAAGTAATGTTCAGAAAGACTTTTCAAAAATATGTATGTATATATGCAATGTGAGCTGGACGAAATATACAAGTGGGCTGAAAAGAATAGCATGCAGTTCAATGCTGAAAAGTTTCAAGCTTTACACTATCAGCATGCAAAACTGAATGCAATACCCAATGAATACACTGGACCCGGAGGGATTGCAATCCCGGAGGCACAATCAGTGCGTGACCTGGGTATTCACATGAGTGATGACGCGACCTTTCATGTACATGTTGCTAAACTGACAATGAAATGTAGACGGCTGGCTGGATGGATTCTTAGAACCTTTGGAACAAGAGAACAAGAAACCATGATGGTCCTCTGGAAGACACTTGTCCTGAGCCACTTTGACTATTGCTCTCAGCTATGGTCACCATCCATTGTCAAGTTGATCACAGAACTTGAGGCGATCCAACGAAGCTACACGAAGAAGATAGCCTCTGTGCAGCATATGAGCTACTGGGAAAGACTCAAGAGATTAAAGCTCTATTCCCCGGAGCGTAGACGAGAAAGATATGCCATAATATATATCTGGAAGATCCTGGAAGGTCTTGTCCCAGACTTTGGCATCGAGAGTCACACAAATGCCAGAACCGGACGCCACTGCGTAGTACCAAGGACTCCAAATTTGCCATCAAGATGTAGGACAAGATATTGTGATAGCCTGGGCTTCAGAGGCCCACGGCTCTTCAATATCCTCCCGAAGAACCTGAGGGCCTGCATGGTGTAGATGCGGATGTCTTTAAAGTAGGACTGGATCTCTTCCTGTCAGGTGTCCCGGATGAACCAACTTCACGGCAGGAGGTGCAGATGAGGGCAGCTGCATCGAACTCTCTCATGCATCAGATGGCGTTTGCTAAAAAGCATCCGTGAGGTAAAATCGTGTAGCAAACCAAATGG
>NC_042999.1:79934141-79949141 GCF_006345805.1 Octopus sinensis | reverse complement strand
TGTTACTTGTAAAAGTAGTAAAAATCCTGTTTTCATCACATTTTCGTAACCCTACCCACTCTTAGATCATTTCAGGTACTTATGACGTACCCCTATTTCCCGTTAAAAAAACCTTTAAAGCTTTTGTTTCCATATTTCTAAATAAAATACACTCTCCCCTGTTTCAATTATTTTTTACAATAACAATGGATTAAATGTGGTTTCAAGAGGCAGCTATAAGTTTTGTTTGATATCTATTAATAAATGGGTTTTAAATTTTGGCAGATGACCAGCAATTTTAGGGAGGGGCTAAGTCGATTAAATCCACCTTCAGTAATTAAGAGGTTACTTATTGTACACTCTCCGAGAGGCAAGGTTAACTACAGCGGCATTTGAACCCAGTACGTAAAGACGGACGAAATACCGCTAAACATTTTGCCACCTTAATACTTATCAATATATTAACGAAATTGTTTCGTGCATAAGAATAAATTCTTTCTTGTATGAATCTGTTGTGGTTTTTTTCTTTTGTCTCAATAGACAATTATTTACAGGTAAAATTTCTTCAATACGGTGTTAATTAAATTGTATTTATGTGCTTTTAGCCAATATCGCATATATTATAGCTGATCATATCATGTTATATTAAGATAACATTTTATATCTTATTTAACGTGGTTATACTGTAGAAAGCTATAATGCTGCAATATTCGTTTCGAGAAAGCATCTAGTATAGACGCTCAGAACTATAAAGTACAAAAGTGTAGAAGTTGGCGGAGGAATTGCTTAATCCAGATTCTTGTCACTTGTCAAGAAAGGAGACCGCACTATACTGGATTTCAACAGTATAGCCTCGTTAAGTATGATGTGCAGAATATTATTTCTACTTATGTCGCTAATAACGAATATCATATTATATTATTGAACATTATGGTATAAAGATGGCGATCTGACAGAATCGTAAGTACGTTGGACGAAATGCTACGCCGAATTTCATCCGGTTTTACGCTCCGAGTTCTAATTCTGCCTAAGTCGACTTTGCCTTTCCTTTACTGGAATCAATGTAATCGACTAGCATCTACCCTCCAAATTTCAGGCTGCGTGCCTCTAGGAGTAATTATTGTATATTATATTATATTATGTTATACAGGAAGCGTAAAGTATTTGAGGAAATACCTTTTTGGAGTTATTGTTGCATTTTTTGCTAACTCTGTATATTTTTTATTTCAGAAAATAATAATGGCAGACACTCAGCTTACTCAAGTAATGAAGAGACATGCTGTTATTGTGGTTATAAATATTGAGCATAACGATTTTGAAATATCTCGATTTTTAAAATTTATCAGATCTTTCATCTACAAAGTTTATAAGGAGCTAGAGACCGAAGATGGAAACGTATCACCAGTATCAAAGCATAAAAACCATTCTAAACGCTCTGAAACCATCAAAAACTTGAATTTATCCAGCAATATCAGATATAAGTCTTATATGACGAGGAAAGGTCAATTTGCCAGGAAAAGCGAAAGAAAATCACTAAATCGGATCTAAAAGGCTCTTAAACAAACTGAAAAACTCAGCAGAAAATTTGATTTGGTTTTTCTCAAACGAGAAAAGCTTCGGCCAAGATCGAAACGTTAACAGAAGAAATGACAGATGATTATTTGCAGACCCTTTTGAAGTTTTAGGGTTTGTAAGCAATGAAGGACATGTGATGCCTCCTTACTTCTTTCCACAAGGCCTTAGAGTTAACTCTGCCGCCTACATTGCAGTCCTGGAAATAATTGTTAAGCCCTGGATAGACAGTGTATGCAGTGGAAGCCATAAGTGCTCAAGTATGACTCTGCGCTATCACACAGCTCTTGTAACACAGGAATGGATGACTGAAAATTTTCATCATCACATAACCCCTAACATTTGACTTCCTAATTCCCTAGATCTCAATCCATTGCGCTATTACATGTGGATCGTTGTTGAGAGAGAGGTCAGTGAATACACCCATAACGACAAAGATTCTTTGAAAGCTGCCATAGTCAGAGTAATGACCAAAATGAACCAAGACCACTTGATTCGAGCATGTAGATGATTTAGATCTCATATAGAAGCAGCTGTTGAAGCTGAAGGTGGCTTTATTTAATAACATTATAGAAAAGGTTTATTTTTATCCTCATAGAATTTTTTGATAAATAAAGTTATCTGTTATTATATATCTGTTTTTTTTTATAAACAAAAATCAGTCCCCAAATATCTTACACACCTTTTACTACATTTGTATCTGACCATGCATACATCATTATACCCTATGTGTATATGGGCGTGTGTGTGTGTGTACGCACGCGCGCGCTTATAATACACATTAAATGGTCTTCAATTTTTTTCTGGGAAAAATGGCTTAATATTTTCCTTATCAATTTGTTTTTACTTTTTCTTGGTCTATGAACTGATTCAGATCATTTGAATTAAAATAAGCAAAAATTAACTTTATTGGATTTTGAATCATGATGATGATTAATTTGGCTTTGTATCTCCGGCAAATTTCCGAACTGAAATATGTTAAACATATTCACTCCGTTCTATATTTGGAAATCATCGCTATTGCTACTACTTTCCGATATTCTTTACACACATGGAAATTGGATCATTCATTTCAAATTATACCAAAATGGAGCATTTTTTTCTTATTTACAGCATTTGAAAGCTTTCGAATTAAGTTTCATTATTATCAAATGGGAAGCATAGTTCATATATAATTTTATTTGATAAGTAGGTCATAATGTTCTGCATCCTTGTCTTGGTACACACTAATATTCACTCTTATTACTATAAATTTCTAGAAAACAAATATTATTGGAACATGTCAGCAAATGAATGCTTTCTCTTGCAAGTTAGATTCAAATGGATCTGATTTAAATGGTGCGGAGACAGCATAGAAAACTTAAATAATTTGGTTTTAATTACAAGTAGGAGTAGTATGTAAATATGTTTTGCGACAGAATAGAAAAGGTTACTGAAAATGGAATGTTGCGTATTCTAGTGACACAAGCCCGATTAGCTAGTTTATAAAGTCTGATGTCCTTTCAGGGCATGTATAAATCCAGTGAGACACAGAATGCGGAAGATTATATCAAATTATTTTAAAAAGGAATTCAATATGTTAAAAAAGATATGATTATTATTATTATTATTATTATTACCTTTGCACAGCTTCTAAGATTAAGGATGTACTTCAGTGTCAGCTGTTCGCTAACAGTGAACTAAGGTGACACCGCTTATTTTTCCAGCACCTTCCGAAGTATTCGAGCGGTTCCAAGCAGTGCTGTTTCTGCAAGTGCTCCACCATTATTGTAGCCCCTACTTGTTCCACGTACTTCTCGAGATTTTTGCTCACTGTTTCCATGGCTCCGACAATTATTGGTACTACTGCTACCTTTTTCATCGACCACAACTGTTTAACTTCCCAAGCTAATCTGTCATATCTCTCGACTTTTCTTTCTTCCTTATCGCATACCTTGTTGTCAGCTGGGCATGCTATATCTATGATCAAGCATATTTTGTTTTATTTCTCAGTTAAGACTCTGTCTGGCTTATTATTATTATTATTGTTGTTGTTGTTGTTGTTATCAATTATTATTATTATTATTATTATTATTATTATTATTATTATTATTATTATTATTATTATTATTATTATTATTATCAATTTCATCTTGGATTGAGTTCTTTCTTTGAACAGTGGATAATTTACTTTTAGGACTAGCTATACCTGTATTTCTATGTGACTAATCCTTTTCTTTCAAAATAGCTGCCTTTGTGCTTAAATCTGATACCATTATTTCCAAGCAGATTTTTCTTTTTGTCTTTTGTTTCCAACATTTTGGATATCTGTATTTCCAAGTCCATTGAGATTGATACCTCAATTATAAAACGTTTTCCCTTAAAATCTGCCTGTATGAATCATTATATCGGACAATATGGTCTTTTTGAGTCTCACTTATACCTTTTGTAATATATACTGGTGCCAACTATTATGTTTCAATTCCATAAAGTTTTCTACTATTGGCGCAAAACCTAAAAATTTATTGAGGAGGGGATAATCGAGCACATGAACCCTAGTGCTCAACCTGTATTTACTTTAACGAGTCTCAAAAAATAAAAGGCAAAGTCGATCTCGCCAGAATTTGAACTCAGAAGTTGACGAAAAAATGCGCTAAGCGTTTTGTACAGCGCGGTTACGTTTCTATCAGCTCACCAACTTGTTTCTGTTGCATAATGTTGTACAGAATGGAAGAAACATCGTGTATTCTTGTTTATTCACAACTTTCACAAATTGTGTAGTATTTTACAACATTACAGCTTGTATACTATACTAACCATTAAAAGTTGTTGGTAGTTTCAGGTGATAAAACTATGATGTTTTGTTGTGATCAATAACTCTTCGCAGTCAGGTTTAAGTCCTACGCTTCACAGACAAATTTTGAATTTTTTGAGAGTACTTTTTTCCAGGTATTGGCTATATAGGGACCTTCTCTTGCCATCGTCTAATCTTGACATTTTGTAATCCCATTTACACTTTAAGCTTAATTTTTTTCGTAAATAATTTCTGCTGTTTCTCCACTCCATCCCTACCTGTTTGCTACCTCATCTATTAGATCTGTTGGTCTCCCTGAAGACAGAGAATATTTATTTTTGTTTAGTAGCTATTTATATTAGTTTCTCTTTGTTATGTATTAGATATTTTCGAATTTCAACAGTAGATATTTTATAATAGTTCTCTAATTGCACATGACCTTTACTTGCTTGTGTTTCGGGTAAATTTAATCATTCCGTGTCAGCTTTTGGCGAGTGTATTCTAAATGCAGTCGCTATTTTTCTATCTAGTCTCGCTAATTCACTTAACGTTCTGTTGAGAATATTATACCTGTACATCATTACTGCAACAGTTAAAGTATTGATACGACATATTTTTGGCATTTAACTAAGTTTCCAGTATTAATCTAATAAGTCTCAAATATTCCTCCCGAACTCCTTCTCTCATTTGTGAGTAACATTATGTCTAGTTCATTAATTTCTAACCATTTTCTAAGTCTATGTTTAGTTTATTTTTCTCGACTCAGTTTCTTTATCTAACATAGCATTAGTGTTTTCTTTATCTTTTTCTTTTTATTGAGCTTCATTTCTTCAATGTGGCCTTGATGCACATTTTCTAACATAATTTCATGCCAGTTTTCACCACCGAATTGCGAACAGAAATATATAGAATTTAGCGTAGTTGTTCAGTGTGAGTGTAACACGTTTAGATATTGTGATTAACCTCATCTTTCCATTGGGGTTTTTGCTTTATTTTTAGGGATGCTAACAGTAGGGAACGGGAAACGTTTGCGATGATACCTAACGCTTGTCACACATATACTCTTACGCAAAAGAATTTTTGACAAATCCTGGGTTGACATCTGTTGTTTCTCTTATATCTTGCTGTATGTAGTGTTGGTCATGGTTGACGTGTCCTACAGCTTTACTTCGTTTCAGATTAGTTCGTCTCCTACCCTTAGTTGATTGTTTTGTAAGCAATATATTTTATATTTTATGCATAATTTGAACAAAGAAAACATTAGTGTTAGCGATACTTTATTTACTGACGGTCGGATTAGTATTATTACGTTATTGTTTTATGAATTTTGCACAGTGAAGCAATGAATTTATAACATTTCCCCATTCTACTGGAGCGTTTTCATCACTCTTTTGATATCCTCCTCCTCCTCCTCCTCTTCTACTTCTTACTTTTTCTTCTTCTAGCACTCTACCAGGTGGAAAATATTATCAAGGAAAAGTTAAACTCTGCCTCATGGATTTGAGGATACGAGCGGCAGTAATCTGAGCGTGGTTATTGGTATGAACAAGGATAGTTTGAGATGTTAGTCTCTATTGGATGACTTCCAGGTGGGTCATGACAAACCTTTCTACAGATATACTCTTTGACGTAGCAGTCCTCTTACGTTAACCGGAGACCAAAACTGGACGCTGATATATGGGATGTTGTAAGTTGCTAACAATTCTCTACCAGTAAGACAAAGCAGTCGGTGGTGTTTTAATTCTTTTCTTTCTCAAGGAAATTGGGGAAAGAGTGGCAATATTTTCATTAAGAAGTTAAGCAACCTATGAAAGCTGAAGTCAATAAAGGAAAATAATGGAAAAGGACATTGTCTTACCCTGCCTAGGTTGGTTAATGACCCAATGATATTTTGGGTAACGTTCCCTTTTTATAATAGAAGTGAGAAAATAATCAGTGTTTGGAGAAACGTGTTGCTATGAACACTAAGAGACATGCACAATTGGCTAAGGTCAAACAACTGACAAGTAAATCTGTGGTATTAAGTAGAAAATTTGCTGTAGACCATCTTTTATACCAAGACAAAACAACGTACATGATAACACTTCCAATCGGTTAAGATCAGAAGACATGAGAGCCACTACCTGGTACTGCATCAGGGCATTTATTATTATTATTATTATTATTATTATTATATTATTATTATTATTATTATTATTATTATTATTATTGAGTGAGAGAGCAGTGCATGCCATCAAAGTGACACTGGGGTAAAATATACGAAGCCCAATATACCCATCATGACTACCCGTCTGATAAAGGTACACCAGGCACATGCATCACAACCATATGTGCGCGACATGGTGATCTCATATCAAGATAAACAGCACATGACCTTGCAGGTGGGGCCCAGTTAGAATTTTCTTCAGGTTGAGTAGCCCATCCCGCTCAAAAGGTCCCTGAATAAGGGTTGTTTAAGGATGTTGAAAGAACCACCCATGTTTCCAAAGGTGAATTATTCAAACCCCAAAGAATCCCTCTCAACACATGGCTATGATGCTCCCCCACTACTTCTGCTCGTGATCAGAGATGCACATATCGTCAGCCACTAAGGGACATGCTCAACTGGTTAAGGTCAAACAACTGACAAGCAAATCTGTGGTATTGAGCAGAATATTTGCTGTAGCCCATCTTTTATACCAAGACAAAACAATGTACATGATAACACTTCCAATCAGACTGCATCAGGGCATTATTATTATTATTATTATTATTATTATTATTATTATTATTATTATTATTATTATTATTATTATTATTATTATTATTATTATTATCATTATTATTATTCAGTTATTTTTATAACGTTCTCTCACAGCATTATAGGGCGTAGTTTTGTGCACCTTAGTTTTGTGCACGTAGTTTTGTATGTCATTAGTTTCAGTTTCGTGGCTTCTATTGTACTGAGAGTCCCCAACCTAATATATATATATATGCGCATTGCCAAGTAGTGATGTTTTCTGTACGGTGTGCATAATTGTACATTCTGGCCATTTGGTTATGTATTTGCATCTTCACGATATTATTACTACTGCACCTAGTGTTACAGGGATTGTTTGTGTTGATACGCGATTCGATGCTGATAAGGAAGATGATGATAACCTCGACGACGACGACGACGATGATGATGATGATGACGGTATTAAGTGGTGGTGGTGGTTGTGGTGGCGGCGGCGGCGGCATTGGTAGTGGTGGTGGTGCTGCTGCTGCTGCTGATGATGATGATGATAATGACTACGACGATGGTGACGGCGATGTCGCCGAAGAAGATGTAGATGAAAAGGATGTAAAGATGATGATGATGATGAGGAGGAGGAGGAGGCGGAAGAGGGGGTGAGGAGAACGAGGAGAAGGTCAAGGAGGAAGACGAGGAGGCGGTCGAGGAAGAGGGCGAGAAGGAAAACGAGGAGGGGGAAGAGGAGGTGAGGAGGAGGACGAGGAGGAAGACGAGGAGGGGGAGGACAAGGAGAAGGTCGAGGAGGAGGAGGAAGAGGACGAGGATGGTAATGATGATGATGAACATGAGGATGTGGGTGATGAAGATGAGGTGATAATGATGATGATGATGAGGAGGAAGACGAGTGGTAATGATGATGAGGAGGAAGAGAAGGAGGAGGAGAGGGCAGGAGAAGGAGGTGATGATGATAATGATAATGACGGCCTACCGCCACAAAAGTGTGATGATGGGACATAGGAAGAAAATATAAACGTACCAACCTGAAACAAAACAAGCGCAATGAAATACATCATTATCATGATCATGATCATCATCATAAGTAGCAGCAACTGCTGCAGAAACACCACCACCGACAAAACCACCGCCAACACCATCATCATGAAAACTTCCTCTGCCGCCAACATCTTCATCTATTATCATTGATGTTTTCTTTTTAAACAGCGCAGCGGAATTTTAGGTGAAATTGTAAGCCCTACCACAACCACACCCTGCAAAAAATAACAAAGCAATACAAAGAAACAAGAAAATAGAGAAAAAAAGAAGAAGAAGAACAGGACGTAAAATGAGACAAATGGAAATATACAACATAAGAATATACAGCAATAACAACAACAACAACAACAACAACAACAACAGCAGCAGCGTTTTACCCTCATGCTGTGTTGAAATCTTTGTCCTTGTTCCCTCTCCATCTGCGAAATATGAAAAACTCATCTTCATATTGCTAAATGTTAATCAAACAGAAAAGACCCAAACATAACTGCAAATAACAGCAGCTATGTAACAATAGTGATGATGATGTCGATGATGATGATGACGACAACGACGATAATAATTTTGATGATGATGATGACGATGATGAGTGTGATGATGATGATGATTGTGATGATGAAGGTGGTGGTGGTGGTGGTGATGATTCGGATTTTAGTACAAGACCATAAGCTATTAGGTGGCGGTGTGTTAGTTGATTACATGAAATCCATACTTGAGTGGCACTTTTTTTTATCGACCCCCAAAATGATGAAAGGCAAAGATGATGTCGGCAGGATTTGAACTCAGAGCGTAATGAATCGGAAGAAATACTTCTAGGATGCTTTCTTCTATACCAGAGGTTCTCAACGTGGGCGGTACCGCCCCCAGTGGGATACTGTGCACGTCGAAGGTAGTGTTAAGCTTTAGGGGGTAGTAAGAGAGCGATGAGATAATATAATTAACATACTAAATTTTGCCTATAGTAGTAATAATATTAAACATGATAAAACTAGTAATGGTCATTATTATAAAAAGAAATCTCATCTGGTTCAAGGAAATCATTAACTTGCAATGTTTAAAGTAAAGTTACAACTTTATTTACATTATTTACATTTGACGGATATTTGTCCCCACCCGAAAGATCATGCGCTGTTCATCATGATATGAGATCGCGATGTGTTTGTGATTGTTGACCCTGGTGTATCCTTATAAGACGAGTAGTCATGATGGATATACTGGGCTTCGTATATGTTACCTCAGTGTCACTTTGATGGCATGCACTGCTCTCTCACTGAATATAATATAATAATAATAATAATAATAATAATAATAATAATAATAATAATAATAATAATAATAATAATAATAATGATGATAATAATAATAATAATGATAATAATAATAATAATAATAATAATAATAATAATAATAATAATGTTCTATATTTAAGAGATGAGGAATTATGTACATGATTTACATTATTTACATTTGACGGATATTTGTCCTCAACTTGTTTGTTGTTAACACAACGTTTCGGCAGATATACCCTCCAGCCTTCATCAGGTGTCTTGGAGAAATTTCGAACCTGGGTTCTCATTCCTAAGGCATTTTTCTATGTTGTTGTTATTATTATTCAGGTTACTACCTGGAATCGAACTCGGAATCTTGGGGTTAGTAGCTCACGCTCTTAAACACAACGTCATATGCCCGTTACAACTTATATCTTTATCATTTTTGTATTATTTCACTGTTAAAAGCTTGTACAGTCCATTTTTACATTAAAATTTATAAATTATCATCCATGTTTGGTTAGTTTAGTCGTGGTACCATGCTCGCCACTCAGGTGGGCGCTAAGGATAACGACTACTTAAAAAGGAGTGTTACAAGGAAAAGTTAAGAACCACTGTTCTATACAATGAATTTTATACAAAAGTGTTACAAATCGTATGGAGATGGACAAAATAAAGTTAACTGAAAGATTGTGGAGTGTCAAAGACGTTGCACATTATATAAAAATAAAATTCTATTGTGTCTGGGGAGAGTAATTTTCTTTCTGTACCCTATAATGTAACACACTAGATGAATAGTCTTGACTATTGAAAAGGTTAGAAGACGCAACGAAAATTTTAGGAAAATAAAAATAAGAAATAAGTAGAAAGTTTACCGGTGAGTGTGTTAAGGGACAAAAAGAAAATGACTCTCCCCAGACACAACAGAATATGCTTCAACACACGAACTTATATAAAGAATCTTGCAAACCAAATCCCAAAACGAAAAATAAAATTAGTATTTATAAATTACACAAAATGATTAATTCAATATCATGAATCTGTACAATGATTTACAAAAACAATATAGGTATTTCGAGAACATGAAAAACAGATAGAGTAATCTGCCAGCTAATAGATGAGATCCAAGCATCTTCGTTCAGTGAGATCGACTGATGATATTGTGCGCTTGTGATTTCTTGTCTGTAGTATACTGAATGTACCCGTGAGCATCTTTGTTCACAGATACCTTCAGACAAGAAAATGTCCTCAAGAGTATAGGACGTTTCATCGCTCAGATGATAAAAATTTTGATAAAGACCCTCCAGGGATCTACCATACGCTGGTTTCAATTTGCCCCGTACTATTTGCCCTAATTCTTACTGAATTCTTTGTTGCATTATGTTCTAGTTCGAGGATTCACAGGCGGAACGAATGCTTGAGTAATTTAAAGCAATCGCTTATGAAAAGATGCTTTGTTTATTGTGGTTTTTATTTAGATTATTCTAATTATTTGTTTATTTTGATGTAAATCATTGTCCCATTATACAGTGTGAAGTCTTTACTTACCCACACGTTTATATACCATGGTTTCACTCATCCGCACATGTACTCTATAGCCTGTCTTAACGTTTTATTATATAAGTGAATCGTGCCAGTGACAATTCAACAGGCATCTAATATATTCCTTTGGACAGTTACCAGGATATGCTTTAATTTTTAGAAAAAGAATACACCAGACGCTATTACAATTACAAGGAACTTTAAAAAGATGCCTTTCCGGAAAAGGAAACAAATTAACCACCCTTTTTGGTGAAGAAGGTAACCTCTCCCTCTATTTGTTTTTCAAATAGCCGCACTGGGTAAGGTGTCTAAAAGTACCTGACCCAGGGTCAGCTTGTAAGCAAGGTCATATGCTACTCGACCTCAGATCACTAGACAGATGTGGTAGTCATTACCGTAACAAGAATTTCAAGCTCATTTCTAGTTCCTTTTTGGCGACTAAAGGGTAAGCTCATCTTGTAGTCTGCGTGGTTCTGGTAGTGGAGTGGTAGTGCATTTCTGGAACGAATCAAATTTTAGAGATGCAGACGTTCTTCCTGGATCCGAGTGGGATATCGGTGGGACTAGATATGAACGACAATAAAGGCAAATACCTTCGGAGCAGTGGTATTTCTAAAAACCATCAATGCACTATCGAAGCAAGTTGTCCAGCTACTTAAAATTTTTAGAAACCTTCCTTGTAACATACCACTCCTTAATACTTGTGGAAAAAATTAACTGCGTTATAGATGCACGATGGGATTCAGTTGGGATCACGCATAGAAGGAGCTTTCACATTTTAAGCTGCTGGGCTACACAAACGAAACGTTTGTAGCATACACTCAACTTAGAGGAATACTCACATACAGAGACCAGGTACTAGAAGTTAAAACGCATCTTTCCCGGTGCGCAAATACTAATGGAACCGAGTTAATGAATTGGTCAAGTGGAAGGTGGCGTGGAAATCGTTTACAATAGGTGGTGGGGCACACTGAAGTGGGTTATATGAATCGATTGTGTTTAATAAAGAGCAAGGGAAATAGAGAAATAGATTACAAGGGGTGCTAGTTAGCAAATTAGAAGGGTGAACAAAGGCATCGTGACTGAAATGCTTGCAGCAAGGATAGTTGCCGATCATTTCTTCAACGCAAAATACAAAGGTTGCATTCTTTGTACTAGAGGTTTGTGTCAAAACAAAGTGGGAACGAATAATTCTTTACCGTTACAGGTGTCAGAGATTCGAGGTGAAGTTTTGACGGACCAGGATGGGCTCGTACTACTCGGGCAGATGTGTGCAGCATATCACATAATTTGCTCTACTTTACGGAGTAAGTGATAAATCAAAGACATCCATGGGATTTAGCTCCTACCTAGACAGTCTGCCGCGACTTTTGGCAGAAGATACGAAGCTCTACAAAAGGTACTGATAACAATCTCCAAGATACGAGAATTAATCAGGGGTTGCTCAAGAAGCACATCACCTAGGTTCGATGGCCCATCCTATGAAATTTGACTATATGCCACTAGCCAAGCGGTCTACCTGTCGTCAGAATTCTCTGGAAGACAAGCTTGGCATGCTGTGGTTGTTGACGTGCTGATACACGCTGAGTCGGCACCAATTGTAGGTTGATTCTTCATTTGTAAGCCACGTTTTCCAGCAGCTCATAGTTTTTGTTGTAGAGTGAAACTGTACACCCCGACTGGTAAAAGTAGACCAGTTATAAGTAGACCAGTAGCCGGTCGTCAAGTGAGGGTCGAGAGTCGAAGAGCTGAGAGTCGACAGTTCTAGTCGGTGTCTTGTGGAGCTATCAGCGATAGTAAGACAGAAGTTAGTGTATTACTATTCCGGTACGAAGAGATACAACAGCATCCGATGACTAGAAACTATTGTAGCTACTGGTGTAAAACAGCAACTGCAGTACAACCGCAATCACACATAACATTAGTAAGAGGAACCGTTTTTGAAGGAACTGCAATCCTGGGCTGGAAAAGAATCTGGAACTTAGTATGTGCAATGTCGTCAAATGCTCGCTAGGCAAGACTGTTCGGGAGGCGAAATTTTTCTCTACGAAGGTTCCGGACCCCAGTAAGGAACTAATTTTTATACAGCCTTTCTAGTCAGTACCGTGCATTCCTTACTCTTTCCCTCTCTACTGGCAGACAGCAACCTTTTTGTCACCATCGAAGAAAAATTTCGCTATCGCTACAAGTACTACTGTCGCTAACTATCTGTCGGTAGTAAATAAATATATGTAAATAATATTTCTTCCTTCGATGTTCACTGGTTACTCTGATGTTGGCACAATAATACACTTGCCCAAACTGAATTGCTGAAGTTATTTCATTTTATCCAGAAAAAATGTATTAAAAAAGTTGTAGAGGTTTAAAGTTTGATCATTTTCACTCAGGAAACATGATTTAGAAGCTATCATTTTGTGCGTGACAAAATAGTACATGTTGTCAATATTTGTGAACAATACGTTATGTCTCTGATAATTTTCTTTCATGTAAATAAATCTTATTTAACTGTAGTCTTTAGCACGAAAGTTCTCTGGTAATTTTCTTTCATGTAAATAAATGTTTATGTTAATTTAAAAGAGAAAAACATGAATGTGCCTGTGGTTTACGATTGAGTAAAATTACCAAAATTCTCAAACTTTAATTACTAATAACTCTTTATTTATTGATTTATAACGAAAATTACTTTCACTTCATAAATTAGCCTATAAAAGTGTATCATTATGCTGAATATGAAATCAATTCGAACAAAAAATTGACGCTGGCAAAAAAAAAAAAAAGTCATGAAAATGTGTGAGTACTAAAATATTTTGCTGAGTACTATTATATTATTAGTAGTGAATTATAGATCGATTTATGAAAAATTCACGTAAAACAAAAAAAAAAAAAATGTAAGCATTTTCAGGATGTTGACGACAGAATGTGAAGTCACGCACAAAATGACAGCTTCCAAAACCTGTTTCCTGAATGAAATATTTTCGGTTCCTTATGAATAAGGCTGTTTTTAGGATGTAGCCTTTGTTTTATTGAGGGTTTGCACTCACCAAGAGGGAACGTCAGTTGGCAAGTTCTTGCCTTTTTTGCAACCTTCAGTGTGCTAGTGGCGAGTTGTTAGCGGGAATCGAAACTACCCAACAGGTTGGTATCAAGTACCATGATAGCCAGCATTCTGTTGTGCCTGCTGCCAGTGTATCTTATAATCAACGGAATGAGTGAGTGAAAAGGGGATGGCACTTTGTTTATTGTTCCACTCAATCAAAGTGGAGTTGGTTCCAATAACAGCAACAACCAGCGCCGCACGATCTTCAAGAAATAACTGTAATATCTATTTTTCATACCTACACTACCATCATACAAAAGTAAAAAGAAATTATTTAAAAAATTAGATGATCATGGCTAGAGCGACTTGGATTCATAGTTATTGCTTCATTATGGCTGACATGCGGCTAAACAGTAAAAACAACAAATATTTTTATTTCTCCTTTTTCTATTTTCTCAGATTTGGTCTCATACCATTCTGAAGTTGTTTTTGGTACTCAAATGAAGTTTATTAGTAACGGTATCCATTACTAGTCATATTAACCCCCCTCTCTCTCTCTCTCTTTCGTACACACATACGCACACCACACGCATACACGCACACACACAACACACACAAACACACTAACACAATACACACACACACATGCGCGCACACATACACACACATACACACACAAACACAAACGCATACACACTCACACACACAAACACACAAACATACGCGCGCACATACACATGCACGCACGCGCACACAGTATGAATAGTAATGGGTGCACACAAACACAACACACACACACACACATACTAATACACACACATATGCATCCACATACCATTATAGCTGACAAACCAATTCCGATGACTTCGTGATTACCCGACCTGTGATAAATAACAGCCAAATTTCCCTCAAATCACCTAACTTTCTCAAATAAAGGCACTGAAACATCATTCTAAACATAGCCAACCTTTTACAATAAGTAGACTGCACTACTTAAAGTAATTGAAGGTACTTTTCTATTAGGCGTGCCATTTAGAAAGCCCCGTGGGAGCAGGGTGCC
>NC_042999.1:79919141-79929141 GCF_006345805.1 Octopus sinensis | reverse complement strand
TAAAAGTTGATAAATATTTATGTCTACAAAGAATAATGACACCCGAGATCTTGTTAAATATTTTCTTATTTTGTCAGCACGGAGTATATAGATAGCTTCTTTTGTACATAATTTGCAGTTTCTTGTGTGTGTATTGTATGGTGTGGTTTCCATTAAAGTAGACCAATCTAGACTGAATTCTTGAGGCTCTATTAGAGCGCTAATTAGTTGTGCAGTTTGAGATGATTATCCCATTTATTTCTTCATTATACATATATTATATATATATATATATATATATATATATGTGTGTGTGTGTGTGTGTGTGTGTGTGTGTGTGTGTGTGTTTGTGTGTGTGCGCGCGCGCATGTATGTGCATTTATATACATCTATCTCCAGCTATTTATCTATCTAGAAATTTAATCACCTCATTGGAACGTAGACTAATATTTCTTGGGTTTTACCAAATATGACAACAGAAGACTAAATTGTCTTTTTCGAATATGGACAACAAGGGATCATCTCGGGAATGGGAGTTGACCGGATTGAAGCAAACAATGTAACTCAAAAAAGATACCAATTGCAGAAGGTCGACAAGGTTTGGATTTGAGATCATCATTGCGTCTCTGTTAGAATTTGCTGACAAAATGAAGTGAAGTGAAATGAAAATTACAATGTGTCTTTCTCAGTATTTGTTGAGAAGATATTGTTGCGGTTTTCTGAGGTGGATGGTAGCAGACGTTATCGGGCACCGGTAGCTAATGAGTGGTCCTCAGTGGTGATGCAGTACAAACACAGTGTGTGTCACATGAACAATCACAAGGGAACAAATGCGAGGACAATTGTGTTGTGTACCACAATAAGACCTAATAGGAAACCATCAGGTACGTGGACATGCTCCGGTCATTTCGCTTAATGAAATGCAGAGGCATTCCGTTGGTTTATTGTGTTAATTTTCTTTGATAACAGTCGTTTCGAGTGAGCCTGCAGTGCAGTAAGCATTCATAAAGAATGAAGTTTTGGTAAGTATAACATTTTATTTTTTAGACTTACATTTCCGAAACCAGGCTACGTCATTTAAGATGCAGCGTCTACAATGCTGCAAAATTCAGTGTCTGTATATATATATATATATATACAAACATATATATGTGTGTGTGTATGTGTGTGTATGCGTGTGTGTGTATGTACATACATATGTATATATATCATCCACCACAAATCTATGTGCATATGTGTATATATTTATATTATTTTACTTGTTTCAGTCATGCCATGCCGGAGCAACACACACACGCACTCTAACACACTCTAACACACACATACACACACACATACATACACACATATACAAATATATATCTTTCAGATAAGCATTACTTCTCGGTATAGTTACTACCTTCGTTTCTTATACAGATTTTCTAACAAGCTAATTTACAGGTTGCAAGATCAGTGATTGATTGTCACATATTTTTCTGTATATTGCGAGCTGGGTGGATTACTGCTGCCTGTAACGGACGAAACCGTAGCTCGAAACCGTATGGACTAGTGGTCCCGTTGTCTGCTAGAAGATGGTAAGGGTTTACTCCCTTGCTTGCAATATATATTGTGCGCAGGTTGCATCGATCACCAACTGGAGGACATTCTTGCTGAGGTTAAAAATGGTAGTAATGTCGCTTCCTACGGAACAGCAATATTGAGGCGGCGATAAACATTGCAGCTCAATATAGTTACTACTTTAATCTCTTATATAAATTTTCTAAATAGCTTAATTAGTTTGCTTGTTGGAAAAAAATATTACCTTAAAATCAAATTAAATAAAAGAAGTTTCTCATTTATATAGCTCATGCCATATTCATTCTGCCATTTACTCACCCCTTCTCCTCCTCCTCTGTTTTCGTGGTTCCTTCTTTTTCACCATGTGTGTACGTTACCGTTCTTTTACTTACTGTCTGCCACCAAGTGTAACATATGCATTAATCATGCATCTCTTATGTTACTTCTGCTTACTTTTCTTCTCCCACCTCCGGGCACTCTATACCACGTAAACCGTGACTCGAGACGCCAACCAATCGACCAAACAATCAACCAACCGACCGACCGACTGACCGAAAGGCCAAGCAGCCAATCAACGAACGAACCAACTTATCAACCAACCAACAAACCAACCAACCAACCAGCAGCCACTATAGTATACAGTTATATAGAAGTACACAAAACTGTTTCATATAACGTATTCGTTCACGTGACTATATCTCCATATAACTATGTACGCATGTATTTATTTGTAATTTTGGCGAGTTCGAAATATATATTCAAATTAACATCACTTTTTTCTTAGGATGGCTAGCTGGCAGACTCGATAGATAACCGGACGGAATGTTTAGTGGTATTTCGTACGTCTTAACGTTCTTAGATCAAATTGCTCCGAAGTCGACTTTGTTTTTTATCCACTACGGGTCGATAAAATACGTACCAATTGAGCAGTGGAGTTCGATATAACCGACTTACACCGTCCTTCGAAGCTGATGTTCTTATTCCCAAATTTGATTAAGGTATTCTTCTCTCTTGCCTTTTATTTCTTCCTTACCTGGGGGCGAAATTTTTAACCAACATATTGATTTCTCTACTAGAAAATGTTTGCAATACGCAATATATATAAATTCTAATAAAATTTACCACTCTTGCATTAAGATATTTGTGCGTATAAATCTGCTTTAATCCGTATATATATATATATATATATATAATATATATATAGATATATATATATATATTGAGAAAAGGAGGCAGTCACAGTTTTGGATAATCTTTATTACCGCTTTAATTCGTTAACCGAACTCTTCAAGAAAAACATTAAAACCAAAATAAAGGTTTAACAATAATCAAAACTAGAATTTTTTTCTTGAAAAGTTCATTTAAACGCTAATAAAGAATTTTCCATTATTCTGACTGTCTCCTTTTTCTCAATATACAATATCTTTACACCACTTCAAACACTACACACACACACAACACACACACACACACACACACACACACACACACACACATATATATATATATTACACACACATATATATACATATATGTATATATATGTGATAAGATGAATTTGCCATCCAAGCTCATCTATCTATAAGTAGGTTTTGAAAATCTCTTGATAAGTGTGTGTGGGGTGGTGGTGTTGGTGATGCAAGAATGTGTATGTGTGTGCATATGTGTGCCTTCGATGCTTGAAACCGTATTCCGCTTGAGAAACGGCTTAGCATCATGAAACTCTTAAGCTTTCGATTCACCTGCGTAATTTACAGCTAATAAATAATATATTTAGGTGTACACGTAAACATATAGGGAGAGAGAGGGAGAGAGAGGGAGAGAGAGAGAGAGAGAGAGAGAGAGAAATAGTGAGTTATAGAGATATGCACACGCAGATACATAATGTGTGTGTATATATATATATATATATATTATGCGTATATATATATATATATTTAAATGTATATATGTATCCAAATGTGCATATATATATGTATATATATGTATATATATATATATATATATATATATATATATATATATATATATATATTATATATATATATGCATATAAACGTACACGCTCACACATGATTTATTTACTTAATTCCGAGAAACTTGCATTATGAATTCTTCTTACTTTTTTTATATTCTCTCTCAGACAGGAATGATGTTTATATAGAGGTATGGTGCAATAATATTCTTCAGTTCCTTTTAGAAAATGATATATTGTTTCAGAAGGTAAAATTAATCGTATACCTAGTGCATTCCATATTGCATTTCATAGTGATATAACTTTATTCATCGGTTGTTGTCGTTGTATTATTGTTATTATTATTATTATTATTATTATTATTATTATTAGTAGTAGTAGTAGTAGTAGTAGTAGTAGTAGTAGTAGTAGTAGTTGGAGGAGGAGGAGGAGGAAGAAGAAATGAAAAGAAGAGGAGAGGAGGAGGAGAGAAAAGGGGGAAGAAGAATAGAAGAAGAGGAGAAGGAAGAAGAAGAGAAGAGGAGGGGAGGAGGAAGGGAGGAGGAAGGGAGGAGGAAGGGAGGAGGAAGGGAGGAAGAAGAATAAGAAGAAGAAGAAGAAGAAGAAAGAAAACGAGTAGGAGGAGGAAAAATGAGGCGGAACAGGAGGATGAGGAGGGCGAGGAACAGCGGCGTCAATAGTCATACTTCTTGTAATAATAGTCACTCTTGTTTCTGTAGCAGTAGAAGAAAAAATAATAGGGATTTTCTGATATACAAAGAGACTAAATACCTTTGGCCAAAGGCCTAGCCTAAGAACTAGGGCTGATTTAAATTGAAAGAACTGCACCGTGCAATTGGAACTGAAAATAGACACACAACAAAAGCCCAGTTCAATATGAGCCCACACCTTTGATTTCCATAATCATTTCTATAATAAATTTGTAAAGTTTACATGAAGTACTGTCTGATGTAGAGAACCGCTTTTAGTTTTTAAGCCAAAACAATGAAAGTTATAAGAAATAATAATAATAATGTTCGTCCTTCGGTTCGAAGATGACCAACTGACATCATCTGATGGAACTGCCGCCATGAGACCGGAGGTGGCTGGTGAGAAATAATACCAGTCGATGGTTTATACTTTTGCATTGTATTTCAATATTTCGTGATAAGACCTCGTCTTCAGGGGAAAGGGTGTTTTCAGCTGATATTTCTGTTCTGCGGTGTGTGTGCGTATATATACACATTAAAGATAAAAAACATTTTTATGCATATCAAGTACAGCTACACGAGGAAAATTTTAAATGAAAATGTAGAGTACTAATATGAATATTGGTTTAAATTTTGGCACAAGGCTAGCAATTATATATATATAAACGACGGGCTTCTTTTTGTTTCAATCTACCAATCTACTCATAAGCCCGAGGTTATAGTAGAACTACTTGCCCAAGTTGCTACGCGGTGTGATTGAACCAGGATTCATGTGGTTGGGAAGGAAACATCTCGCCACACAGCCACGCCTGCACCTATACTCTTTTACTCTTTTACTTGTTTCAGTCATTTGACTGCGGCCATGCTGGAGCACCACCTTTAGTCGAGCAAATCGACCCCGGGACTTATTCTTTGTAAACCCAGTACTTATTCTATCGGTCTCTTTTTGCCGAACCGCTAAGTAACGGAGACGCAAACACACCAGCATCGGTTGTCAAGAGATGGTGGGGGGACAAACACAGACACACAAACATATACACAGACATATATATATATATATATATACATATATACGACAGGCTTCTTTCTGTTTCCGTCTACCAAATCCACTCACAAGGCATTGGTCGGCCCGAGGCTATAGCAGAAGACACTTGCCCAAGATGCCACGCAGTGGCACTGAATCCGGAACCATGTGGTTGGTAAGCAAGCTACTTACCACACAGCCACGCCTGCGCCTAATTATAAACAAATGAAGTGTTGTAAATGCAGCATCTCTTTTAGCTTTGTATATAGTTTCTATGAGAAGATCCACATCGTAATCTGAGAATTCATAGAAGATACTCTCTGAGACAGAGTCAGGCAGAACCTTAGAAGAAAATTCTAGTTATTATTTTCTTGTTAACTATAGCAAAGAAATGATAATGAACGACTGAGACGCCTTCAGGTATGTTTTACAATCAAAAGAGAGGTTTGTTCTGCAAGTTTATTATATATATGTATGTATGTATGTATGTATGTATGTATGTATGTATGTATGTATGTATGTATGTATGTAATGTATATTTATATATATATGTGTATGTATGCATATTTATATATATATATATATATATATATATATAACATATATATGTTATGGTGTATATATATGTATACCAGAGTAAGCGCATAAATTTGAAACAGATGGAAAACTAGTACTCGAATACTAGTTTTCTAATAAAGCTGCAAAGACATTACAAAAACTGCTACTCAGGGTTTCACATTCCCGGTCGTCGGACAGTTTGGTTGAGAAACTGTCCGACGAACGGGAATGTGAAACTCTAAGTAACATTTTTTTGATGTTTTTTTGCAGCTTTATTAATAGAGTGTATATGTATGTATATATATTATATGTATTATATAATATATCTATATATATATATATTATATATATATATATATATATATATATATATATAGAGAGGAGGAGAGAGAGAGAGAGAGAGAGAGAGTTGTATGCAGTATATACGTATGGAAGATCCTGGAGGGGCTAGCACCAAACTTTGGTATCAAGATCTATACCAGCCCCCGAAATTGACGTCTCTGCACTGTTCCAAATTTCTCAGCTATCCTGTCTAGAATGAAGACCATGATTCAAGGGTCCACAGCTATTTAACGCCTTGCCAAAACATCTAAGGAATCTTCATAGAGTAGGGGTAGATGTTTTCAAGAAGCAACTTGACTTCCTGCTATTCAAGGTCCCTGATGAACCTATATCAAGGCAGGAAAGAGGGAAGCAGTATCGAACTTCTGCCTTCACCAGAACCCAATCACATAAGATTGGCCAATGAAAAGGTGATTTCACTGGTGATGCTCCAGCATGTCCACAGCCTTATGGCTGAAACGTATAAAAGAATAAAAGAATATGCTTGTGAGTGTGTGTGTGTGTATATCACTCCCGCCGCCGCTTGAGAACTGGTGCTGGTGAGTTCACGACCCAGTAACTTAGCGGCTCGGCAGGAAGAACAGATAGAATAAATACCAACCTTGAACATATACACTGGGGTCAATTCGTTCGCCTAAAACCTTTAAGGTGGTGGTTCATCATGGCCCCAAATACACAAAATATAAAGCTAAAAGATGCACATAAATGATACAAAAGTCCTTAGATAGTGAATGAATAAATTCCCCTTAAAACCTAAAGATCAACCACAATATTGTAAGTAAAAAACATATTTTTAGCTTTCAAAGATATTTAGAAGCTGAAATCACATCAAAATTTGCCGAAAAATCCCAGAAAATATGCGTAGGAGTGGCTGTGTGGTAAGTAGCTTGCTTACGAACTACATAGTTCCGGGTTCAGTCCCACTGCGTGGTACCTTGGGCAAGTGTCTTCTACTATAGCCTCGGGCCGACTAAAGAATTGCGAGTGGATTTGGTTGACGGAAACTGAAAGAAGCCCGTCGCATATATGTATATATACATATATATATATTATATATATATATATATATATATATATATATATTATATATATATATATATTTATATATGTATGTATGTGTGTGTATATGTTTGTGTGTCTCTGTCCCCCCAACATCGCTTGACAACCGTAACTTAGCGGTTCGGCAAAAGAGAACGATAGAATAAGTACTAGGCTTACAAAGAATAAGCCCTGGGGTCGATTTATTCGACTAAAGGCGGTGCTCCGGCATGGCCGCAGTCAAAATGATTGAAACAAGTAAAAGAGTAAAAGAATTAATATTGTCGACACTGGTAAAGTAACGCTCGTTTTCGAAATTATCAGTCTATCAAGTGTCGTTAAATGTTGTCATGAACCTTATCGCTAAAATGCCGTACAGAATCTTACGTCAGCGGAGATGCTACAACAACAATCAGTACCACCATCACCACCACCACCATCACCACAACCTCAACAACAAAGTCAAGGAACCGCTTCCACCACCATTTCTGAGCAGGTATGAAAGAGTCACCACAATGAGGTTTTCTTAACTGTTTGTTGAGGTTGAAAACAAACAACGCCTCTTTGGTGAGAGCACAGGAGGGAATAAGTACAAAAACTATAATGGCTGTTGCGAGCAGGGATTTAACAACAATATCAACAAATATAAAGGCTATTGCACTTTATGCATTGCTGATTCTATATCTTGATATAAGTAGCTAAACAAATAAGGTTCTGCAGCAATACTTCGCTTAAAGTTGTGCTCTAGCACTGTTGTGCACAATTGTGATTACGTATACATACACACACACACCACACACACACATATATTATAACATATGTTATACATATACGCATATATATATATACATATATATATACATATATGTATAATAATATATTAATATATATATATATATATATAATATATTATATATATATATATATATATATATATATATATATATATACACATGCATATACATATACGCATATATATATATACATATATATATATATATATATATATGTGTATATATATATATACATATATTATATAATACATATATATATATACATATATATATATGCATATATGTAATATGTACATATGTACATATAAATGCATGCATACACACGCATACATACACACACACTCACACACACACACACACACACACACACACACACATATATATATGTATGCGTGTATGTGTGTGTCTATATATATATGTCTGTGTTCGTACACATGTGTATAAGCTTCTGTATGTCTGTATATAAGATACATGTATGTCTACATAAATGCACATAAACGCACACAGATACACGCTCACACATTCGCGAACACACAAATATTTATACTTTTATACTCACCAAGGTCATCAAGTTTTGCTGACAAAAATAATTATTATTTTATTGTACAGCAGTTAAAAACAAGCATCCAACCCAATTCATTTCTCCTCCTCAATATTGTTCGCCAGCTTTTTAGCATATAACGCTAAGGAGGAGGTCTTTTTAAAAATCACTTATCCTAAAATATACAATCGCGTTATATAAGAAAACTACTACATAGGCGCAGGAGTGGCTGTATGGTATGAAGCTTGCTTCCCAACCACATGGTTCAGAGTTCAGTCCCCCTACGTGGCCCCTTGGACAAGTGGTCTTCTACTATGGCATCGGGCCGACGGAAACTGAAAGAAGTCCGTCGTATATATATATATATATATATATATTATATATATATATATATATATAAATGGTGTGGTGTGTGTGTGTGTGTAAATATTTGTACGTCTGTGTTTGTCCTTCCACCATCGCTTGACAACCGACGCTAGTATGTTTACGTTCCGTAGCTAGAGGTTCGGCAAAAGTAACCGATAGAATAAATACTAGGCTTACAAAGAATAAGTACTGGTTCGAGTTGTTTGACTAAAAGGCATTGCTCCAGCATGGACGCAGTCAACTGGCTGAAACAAGCAAGAAGAACAGAGAAAGAATACTTATTTGATTGCATAAGGTGAATAAGGTGAATATGTTCTATTTTATTCTACACAGAGTTGTTTTTGAAAATGATTTCAAAATGTAAACCATACAAATTAAAGATAACATAATAAATCATGTCATCTATGTATAAAGGAATCCTACTAAACATAATTTTTGAAAATGAAGTTATCAAATAAACATCTATCTTGAATTAATGTCTTCAATCAAATATTAAGCACATAGAAGCAATATGTGCATATTAATTTCAAATGCATATTCTAAATCGATGGCCGGATAACTGAAGAGATGGCGGCGTGGGTTTCCACCCCGACATCCAAAACTCGGAGTTTTATCATGCATACCGAATAATTGTCACATATATTTACAGATAGATTCCTCTATTTACATAATATCGAGGTCTCTTTCATTCTTTTGTTGTCTTACAATCTCTATCTATCTATCTATCTATCTATCTATCTATCTATCTATCTATCTATCTATCTATCTATCTATCTATATATATATATATATATATATATATATATATAACAAAGTGGAGTTGTAAGGTACCGCACGAGTGGAATTATATATGAAAGAAGGTTTGAAAATGCAATTTTAAAAGGTGTTTATTTACTTTACTGGTTTCACTTTTCAGAAAAAGATTGTCAAAAGTAACATGTATAAGTTTGGTTGTGTTAATTACTGGTTGTCACAAAATACTACAATACATATATACATTATTTGGTAACAAGAACATGTTAAGAACACTTTACAAGGGGAAATCTTGGGAAAATATAAAAAAGTTTAACAAGTTCACTAAAGTATTGGGCACAAAAGATTACAACATATATAAATACATTCTCAAGAAAATGTTAA
>NC_042999.1:79901641-79914141 GCF_006345805.1 Octopus sinensis | reverse complement strand
CCAGTACAGTGACACATAATCTCAGCTCCAGCCAGGGAGTACCCACTAGGGGTATAGTTATAAATAGGGTGTTGTGGTTGACGGTAACAATGGGAGTAGGGTAGAGAGCCCCAATAGCAACCCCAGCATCATTTCCCGCAATAGCAGCACCACGGGCACTAGCAATGACAGTACTCTGATAGATAGTGGAGAATCAGGGGTTATTCCTATAGGTAATAGTGACGTAGTGGAAAATAGAGTAGTAAGCGGCTGCAGGTCTCGGAACGAATATAGTGACAGGAACGCAGTTCTAATTTCAGAAACTAATCCTAGCAGATTAAGATTTACGTCGGCGAACTCCAAGACAAAAACGCCGTCTACCAATGCAAGGTTTACACGGACTCAGATGTCTTCACTTATGTAGGGGCATCACCTCAAGATTGTCTTGGCGTGTCTCCAATCATTACGCAACTTTTCGGCGAACGGAACAAGCGCCAGACCACGGGACTCAGTAAGCTAATATGGCGACTGAAGGATACGAACTTAAGCTACAGGCTGGAATGGTCATTTTGTCGGTGGCCCTCCCATTTGATAGGGGCAGAAGGACAGTGTAACCTTTGTGTCTCCGAACTCTTCCATATTTTGTTTGCCAGAGGCCGGATGGTAAACGGGCTCTTACAGTCGGCTTTTCGATGCCCCATTGGCGGCGTTACACTTATCTGGTTTAAATAGCGTTTATAAATAATACCGGCACCCATAGCCCTTGGTAACAATTCTGAAATAGCCTTTAAGATATCTACGATTATCCACTGCAAGGGGAATTACTCCTGTAAGACAACGGGGCTTGGTTTTTTCACAGCGGGGGGTTTCCTTGACAAGGCAGGCTCAGATGAACACACACACACATAAACATAATATTATATTTTTTTCTTTCTGCCACCCAACGGTTATCACGGCAGTAGCCACTGACAGCCGAACGATCAAACGCACACACGTACACAAAAAGTGTTTCTACCCCTACGCCAACACACACATATATAGAACAGTATACACACACAACACGTCTCTAAGTAGATTTTTTCTCGCCCCTTATAAAACATCCAATATTCCTTAAATAGTCAGAACTTATTCTCGGTCACTAAAGAACATCTATACACCCTCACCCACATGATTGACCGATGCTGACCTGTAGAATTCTTCAGCCACGGTTCTCAGCATACATGATAAACAGTTTCGCCATGGGCTCTTAGGAGCATAGTTCGATTTGGTTTTTGCTCCGCCTCTGTTCTGTTTTTGTTTCTCTAACGGATTTCCTTTTTCTTCCTGAAGAGAAAGACACAATATGGTCCCATTATTCAATCGGATTTTGGTAATTTGTGCCTTTCGAAACACGTGTAGAATGAAATAAAACGATTTCTGTTCAATCTGCGTTCAGCTCCATTTCTTCAATTCACCAATAATGTTTTAATTTCAATATCCGCACCAACGCACGGTTGCAACGCCAGATGGTTGTACCTCCAACCGTGCTGTTTACTGCTGTGATTTTTGTACTAAGGTATCGGTTAACTTTTGATTAATCTACAACAAGATTATTCATCTTTCTATTTCACATAATATATATATATATATATATATATATATATATATATATATATATATATGTATAGGCATGTATGTATGTATGTACCTTCATTTTAACTAAATTTTACAATATTACTTTCTCGTAAATTAACCGAAATCGAAGCAGTCGTGTAGCCTGAAGGAAGGAACTGTGCCCATATGCTGGCCCTAGTGAGCTTGGGTGCTTGTGATCTTAGGCGCTAATATTTTGTTTAAACAGTTACAAGTGATCATCTGCAGGAAAGATATGAACAGGAAAGGATTCTGAGGAGGAGAGATGGTGCATAGAGGGTCAATGCAGAGCCGAAAGTGTTTAGACGCAAGAAGAGTAATGAGGGATTCGGAGGTGCCTGGGTAGTAGTTATGGGTCAACCATCACTGAGGAGCAGGGCCAATTATAAACGAGATTTGTTAAACAGAATCTGCGGGTCAGACACTGGAATGAGTCCGTTGCGGGCCCTATGCTGAAAGCCATTCTGGATGTCTGTATGTATGATAGTACAGACATCTTAGAAATGTAGTTACAAATGTGGCTTGTGCCCGCTGAAAGATGCTATCAAAGTCTCCGTTCATAGAATGAATGAATATTATTTACATTATTTACATTATTTACATTCGACGGATATTTGTCCTCATCTTGTTTGTTGTTAACAACGTTTCAGCTGATATACCCTACAGCCTTCATCAGGTGTCCTGGGGAAATTTCAAACCTGGGTTCTCATTCCTAAGGTATTTCGATGTTATTATCATTATTATTATTATTATTATTATTATTATTATTATTATTATTATTATTATTATTATTGCTGTTGTTGTTGTTGTTGTTGTTGTTCAGGTCACTGCCTGGAATTGAACTAGGAATCTTGGGACAAAGATAAGGACAAATGTCCGTCAGATGTAAATAATGTACATAATGTACATAATTCGTCATCTCTTAAATATAGAATCAATGAATGTTTGTGGTGTGACGTTTAGCTTCCGTGTAGCTGATGCGCAATTGAGATAAGACAGAGGATTAATGGAGGGTGGTATAGTCTACACAAGAGCGGTCGTCCATGAATGTGGTGGCGAGTAGGCAACTGATATATAGCAGGAAATGATTGCAGGATAAAATCAAATTTTAGAAGGCACCAAATTGATAGACTTAAATTTAAGTTCTGCCTTTTTTTTTATCTATACAAATATGTTTTTTCTTCCTTTGATAAATAATTATTTTCTACTCTAGGCACAAGGCCCGATATTTTGGGGAAGAGGACCAGTCGATTAGATCGAACCCAGTACGTAACTGGTACTTAATTTATCGACCTCGAAAGGATGACAGGCAAAGTCGACCTCCGTGGAATTTAAACTCAGAACAAAAAGACAGACAAAATAACGCTAAGCATTTCACCCGGCGTGCTAACATTTCTGCCAACTCGCCGCCTTCCTTTGATAAATAATTAACAAAACTAGAATCTAGTAAGAACGATTCTTTTGCTTCTCCTGGCCACGGACTAATAACATTTGTGGTTAATACAGATGATTATGTTGGATGAGTACACTGGTCACGGAAAATAAGCATTCCACAGATATGAAAGTACAATGTATTTTATGGTATTTCATTGGCAAAAATACGTATGACATAGTTTGTAAAAAGATTCTACATTTATATGAGAGGTATAATGCATCCGAGGGGCTTCTATGCAGTTTCCTACCTAATTTGACTCACATGGTATGGATCAATCCTAATATATATATATATATTTATTTATTTACTTAACGTGCTACGAAGAGGCATCGAACCCGGAATTTCGTCAATCGCGAAGCGAACATCTCAACTATAAAACCATGCTGAGGTTTAGACAGAAACACACAAACACATACACAAACGCGCGCGCATCTATATATATATATATATGTGTGTGTGTGTGTGTGGTGTGTGTGTGTGTGTGTGTGTGTGTGTGTGTGTGTGTGTGTGTGTGTGTGCCTGTGCGTGTGTGTGTTTGTGTTTGTGTATGTGTCTGTGTATTTATATATACATATACACACATATAAACAGAGGCACAGTCACTCAGACACCCATACACATTGTCTTTCTCTCCCTTACACACACACGCACACACATATATATACGTACACACACACGCACATATACATACGTACATATATATATATATATATATAAACTTATAAATGTGTATATATATATATAATGTATGTATGTGTGTATGTATTTATGTGTGTGTGTATTTATGTGTGTATGTATGTATGTATTATGTATGTATGTACGTATGTATTCAGTGCACTGAAAATCAGTTACGTCCGTGACACAGACAAAGTAAATAAACTGCATAAGTACACCATAAAAAGAAACAAATACAGTTTGGAAATAGTTTCACATACCGATGATTTTCCGCATGATTTATTGTTGCATGGTGTATATTTATTTGCATACAGCTTGAATACAACCGGAAGTTAGAAGGTCAGTGATTGCTGTTTCCAAAATGGTGATATTTCATTTCGTTCTTAAATGTAACTATTTCTTTTAACGTTTTCAATTATTTGAGATGAAAACGCTTCGCAGCAAATATCTCATTTCCTAGAAGATGCTAAAATTATGAATAAAATATCTATAAGATAAGTGTACAAGAATAACTGGAAAGATATTCTATTTTAATTTCCGTCTTTGTTTAAACAGATATGCGGATATTAGCAAACAAATAACTACGAAGATAATGGCCTTTCAAAAGCCTTCAGTAGTAACTGTTATCGTGTTTACACGCAAACTTTTTATACATATATATATATATATATATATGTGTGTGTGTGTGTGTGTGTGTGTGTGTGTGTGTGTGTGTGTGTGTGTGTATGTACGTAAGTATGTATATACAGGTATTTATATATGCATGGCTGCATGTGCGCACTTACACACATACCTACATATATGCGTGTATGTTTGTGTTTTCCTGCCCATAACCTAAAAATACAATTATCTACGATATACTGGATCAGGAAGTCACACGGTATACACAGACGCGAACACAAAACATTCATACACATGCATTCATTCATTCATTCATTACTTCATTCATACATACTCACGCACGCACACACACACATAGGTCCATACAAGCATAAATCTTTATATATATATATATGTGTGTGTGTATGTATGCATGTATGTACGCATGTATATATACATACTATGCTCTCTTCAAAGAGCATAGTATATATATATAAGGTGACTTACCCAGGTTTTATAACATTTGATACATGACACATAATGGATTATTAAACAATCTTTCTTTGATGACAGTATGAGTACCTGTGTGTATATATATGTCTATATATGTACATATATAGACACGCGTGCGCGCAGACATAAATGTATATTTCTTTACTACCCACAAGGGGCTAAACACAGAGGGGACAAACAAGGACATACAAACGGATTAAGTCGATTACATCGATCCCAGTGCGTAACTGGTACTTAATTTATCGACCCCGAAAGGATGAAAGGCAAAGTCGACCTCGGCGGAATTTGAACTCAGAACGTAGCGGCAGACGAAATACGGCTACGCATTTCGACTGGCGTGCTAACGTTTCTGCCAGCTCGCCGCCTTTCATAAATATTTGCATGTATATAGATATAGGATTTGCTTAATGCTCTGTGAACACATGAGCAGCAACAACGGAGACTGCGAAATTGGGACAAGCAAGAAATATAGTCTTTGTGTGTGTCTCCAGTGAAGGTGACGTCATGTCACCCTACATCTCTGAGCAAGGACTTAATTCAGGCGGCTCTGTGAGATTACTGGAGATTGAGCTCAAACCCTGGTTGGAGAAGGTAGATACTGGAAGGCAATATATGTGGTACCAGGATTCGGCTTGTTTCCATATTTGCGGAAAGAGTTAAAAATAGCCGTCAGAGGATTTATACGATTGCACCAGCCCCAAATTCTTAACTCCCAGTTCCCGCGATTCTTATTCCAAACATTACTTGAGAAAGATACCTATCGCTCTGCCTGCTATATCAAAGCTGAGCTGGTGGCCAAGATCAGGTGTTCGATCGTCACAGGGATACAAAGGAACGCACGCGCACATACCGATCCACTTGAGGCCGTGGTGGAAGCTGAGGGCGGCTTATTTGCATAAACAGTTATTCCCCAACCACAATCGAATTGATATTGTTTTGATTTTTAAAAATACGTTTATTTTTGGATGGAATATTATGTTTCCTTTTCCTTTTACGAAAACTCTGAATTTGAGTCCGAACACCCTTTATATAGTGTAATGCTTAGAAACGATGAACGTTACCAGAAATTTCCGCCTTTATTTGAGTAGAATAAACTATTCCATGGCTAGCTTCTTCTGGCATGAAGTCGCACAACATATAACAATAAAGCCAAGGCAAGTAATGAATGCATTTAATATGTACCTTCCAGGTCATTGTGCAATATATTAAAAAGGAATATTATTAGAAAGGGATTTCTTACACAGCATTTTCCTCACATGAGACATTTCAAAAGTTCGTAAAATCAATGGAAATTGTACAAGTACAAATATCGATTTCCTATGATGAACCCCTGAGAGCAAGAGAAAATGTTACATGAAGGACACACTTTTACTATGCTTACGCTATCCAATACAAGCCTCATAGTCCTGGATTAATAATTTCTGCAAAATGAAACCTATAAGATATATTATGAAAAATTTAATGACCGTTTAAAATTTTGTTAAGGAAGTTATAGCTAACTGTGTAAAGAACAATTAATGATTTGGTCGCATGAGAACCGAAAAGAAATAAGCTAACAAAACAGGCAAGCAAGTAAGCAAAAGGCTTTCTGAGCGAAGTGACTGGGGTACTTAGAATTAAATACCGTATACAACACTCTACGTGTACATTACTCAACGAAACACATCTTGCTTCCAACATTTTATTTCTAGATGCTTTTCAGCAAAAGACAATGATCCATAGTACTAGTACTCCAGTTTCTGAAGCATCAAACAAAACGAACCTCTTAAATCTGTACATTGTCTATATGCATCTCTATACCGCTACACTACAACTCACAGCAGTGTAATTACATGAATATGAGAAAAATATTCCTTTAAAATTTGTATTCTTTGCATTCATATTTGATAATTGCAAGAACAGGATTTGTGTAGGAATTGAAGTGTGAAAAAAAAAATAAAGCGAGACAACTGCATGTAAACGCATAGTTGTATATATATATATATATTATATAATATATATATATATAATAATATGTAACACACACTCACACACATGTATATATAATATATACATATATATATACACATATATATATTATATATATCAACATACATATATAAATATATGTGTATATATATATATGTATATATATATATATATATAATATATATATATATATATATATATATATATATAATATATATATATATATATACATATGTGTGTATATATATATATATATATATGTATTATATATATATACATATATACATACACAGAATACTATACATGCACAAATATATATATATATATATATATATATATATATAATATATATATATATATATGTATGTATTTATGTATGTATACGAGTATTATAAAAGTATATGCGTTTTTGTATGTGTTTGTGTGTGTGTGTATGTGTGAGTGTGTGTCCTTTTAAGCATACGATATGTATGTATATGTATATATTTACGTGTGTAAACAGCGACATAAAAAATTAGATTTAACGACAAAGATAAAACAAAAATGGCTAGAATGACCTCTCTAGCATCCGGGTCATTTGTTTCACGAGAAAAATAAATATAAGCGCAGAAAATATCTGCTAATATCTTAGTGAAAGATTCTTATTAAATTTTTCATTCATGGTCAAATAGATATTTTGATATTTCTAGATATTTTACTGCAGCTTGTATGTATTTACTTTCTCTAACGTGCCTACACTATTACACGCAGACATTTTGTATATATTGTCCCATTTTTCATAATATTGTCTTTCTCATATACGTCGTCCTACCCTGTTCCGAGAACCTTACAGATACCATCACGTTATGTATGCAGCTCTCCTATACGCACACTTCTTCACACACACACACTCAGCATGTGTGAGTGTGTGTATGTAAGAAAATACATACACAGAGACATACATACGCGCGTGCACACACAACACAGATATATATAGAAAGAGAGAGAAAGAGAAAGAAAGAGCAATTTATCGATGAAATTATTGTTTTCATGTATTGGCACAAGGCGAGTGATTGCGAGGGAGAGATAGGTAGATTAGTTCGACGCCAATACACAACTGGTACTTATTGCATCCTACCCGAACGGATGAAAGGCCAAGTCGACTTAGGCGGAATTTGAACTCAGATCGAAAAGGTGGATGAATGTCGCTAAGCATTTTGCTCAGCGTTCTAATGATTCTGCCATCTAATCGCCTTACTGGTGGTGAAATTATTGAACATATACAGATATGGAGATAATTTACTCTCAAGCACAGAATAATGCATAAATACCGTGGATAGTATATTATCCTTATATTGTAGAAAAAAATTGTCAGCGGCCAGCCATGAAACTCGAACCCACTTCTCTGTGATTACCGGTTTGCCTTTAAGTTAAACTGCCCACTCACAAATTCTTCTGCAATTTTTGAACTTATAAACTTAGCTTTTTATAGATGTTGTATGTGAAAATCAAATTACGATATATTTAAACACCGTTTGCTTTGTAAGAAGTGTTGAGATGTATTAAAATGTACAGATATGGAGATGACTTAGTCTCAAGAGCAGAATAAATCAACGAACAGCGTGAATAGGATATTGAACACACTTTCTCCAGACAAATAGAAGCATATAACCAATGCATATACTCTTTTACTCTTTTAATTGTTTCAGTCATTTGACTGTGGCCATATTAGAGCACCGCCTTTAGTCGAGGACATCGACCCCAGGACTTATTCTTTGTAAGCCTAGTACTTATTCTATCCGTCTCTTTGCTGAACCGCTAAGTTACGGGGACGTAAACACAACAGCAGCGGTTGTCAAGTGATGTTGGGGAGGGGCAAACACACACACACACACACACACACACACATATATATATATATATATATATAATATATATATATATACATATATACGACGGGCTTCTTTCGGTTTCCGTCTACCAAATCCACTCAGAAGGTTTTGGTCGGCCCGAGGCTATAGTAGAAGACACTTGCCCAAAGTGCCACGCAGTGGGACTGAACCCTGAACCATGTGGTTGGTAAGCAAGCTACTTACCATACATCCACTTCTGTGCCTATATGTTCATCATGCTATACTTTTGTATGAAATGCTGAAGTATTGTTTTCTAACATAAGCATGAAACAACATTTTTGTTTTCAGAGAAGTGGCCGAGGCTAGTGTTTCGGGAAGCACAGAATATCACATCTAGGGAAAATGAGAGTGTGTGGACAACAACAAAATTCGATTTCAATAGAACGGCATTTTTTCCTTGTCTCTGTCTACCGAGGTTGCTATCATTGCTCTCCGTCAGCCTCACAAAAGCGAATATGGATTTTATATTATTATTATTATCATTATTAAAGACAAGACTAGAGAATTTTGTTAGGAACTGATTTAGTAAATCGAATATGCAACCCCTGCTGCATATTAGTGGCATATATTTCATCGACAACAAAGTAACAAAACCCAAATTAACCACGAGGTGATTTGAACTTCGAAATTAAGAGTTCAAAATTACTATAACATCTAATCTAACATATCCCTGTCTCAGCTAATTCACCGCCTCTTAGCTTGTAATTATTGAAAGTTCATACAATTATAGTTTCCTTTCACTCTTTCTTTGACACTCACCCCTTACTGCAGATCACCTTCCTATCTTCCCACCTCTATCTCAATCTTTCTCTGTCTCTTTTCTTTCTTTCTTGTTCTTTCTCTCACTTTCACACCTTTCACATCGTTTAAAATAATTTTTAATCAATTTACTCTTTTTGAATAGAGGAATCGTTTCCATGCAGCTGTTTCATTTAAAAGAAAAACAAAAGAAAGTACAACTACAACATATGTCATAGAAAACATTATTGTTAAAATGCAACACACATGTTTGTTTTCGCAAATTAATTACGTACTTTTTGCAAAGACTAACTATGTTTTAGCTGAGTGTTTTGTTCTTCGTCCGTTCTGTTTTTTTTTCTTGATCATATTATATTTTCTTTTTTTCTATTCCTCTTTCTGTTTCAAACTTATATTCTTATTTCATTTTATCTTATTTAAAACTTTTACCGAGATACTACAACGTTAATTACATTTCTAAGTCTTTCTAATGAAAAGTTGTTATTGATCTATTTTGACAAAAAGTACAAAGTCATCTCTAGAATGAGAAACATGGAGACGATTAAATTCATTCTTTCTCAATATATTAGCATGCTAATTCTTTCATACTAATATCATAAGACTTCGTTATCAATAGGACCTGTGTTCAACTCCAGGTTCCATAGCTTTAAGCAACTGAGTAACTAATTTATCATAGATATAACAGTTATTTATCACTGGTAAGTTTTCTATTTCCTTGAGTAGAATTAAAAACTTCCTAGTGCAAGACAATGAATATTTTCTCAATTCAACAGCAATTTCCTTGAATAGAGAAGTAGACTAACTTTACACACTATTGCATATGGTAACGCTTACATAAATTTGGCTTTCTGAAAGATACACCTGTCTTTATAACGAACACAAAGTATAACTCACATAAATGTGCCATTGAAATGGTTAACACTACGCCTTCCTGATACGCTATATAATAACGCACTGGCATTTTTTTGCATCTGATAACCGGCAAACGTCTTATCACACAAACAAGCGGAAATATGAAAAGCTGGCATGATGTTACCTGTTTGAGGATTTCATTGTGGGTTTCTTATGTACAGAAGAAAAGAAATTGGAGCAATGACAGAATCAAACTATAGTTTCGATCACACTCATTCATATGAACGTGTGTGTGTGTGTGTGTGTGTGTGTGTGTGTGTGTGTGTGTGTGTGTGTGTGTGTGTGTGTGTGCGTGTGTACGCTTCTTGAACAAGTATATTTCCGAGACACTAAAAGTGCATTGATGAAATCACATACCGTTCACATACAGACAGACACACACGTATAAAGATATATATATATATATATATATATATATATATATATATATATATATATGCAAAGAATGATTTGTTATGCAAAGAAACGATTTGTGAAAGGTTTTTGGTGTTTGAAAACCCTATTATAATTCAGTGTGAATTGATAATGGAATAGTATCTTGAAGTTTTGGGGAAATTCTTATCCATGGCTTCAAAAAACGGGTAAAGGAGGTCGGATTTCATCTTCTTACCATATGGAATTATCAACCAAACAATGTTGCTAGGACATACCTTGTTATTAGGGTAATTATCTTTAAAAGTCCTATTTGTACTTTTATAACGAAAAAGGGTGTCTTAAAGAACGGTTATCTCCCTTACGCTGCAAAAGTACATTTCTTCGTAAGTATAATCCACATTTGTGTACATTATACGTTTCTTATTTATTTACTGCCCACAAGGGGCTACACAAAGAGGGAACAAACAAGGACAGACAAACGGATTAAGTCGATTATATCGACCCTAGTGCGCAACTGGTACTTATTTAATCGGCCCCGAAAGGATGAAAGGCAAAGTCGACCTCGACAGAATTTGAACTCAGAAGCAACATTATCAACGAAAGCGAATAATTTAACTGTAACAGAGAAAAATAATATGCACTTTGTTATGTTGCTTATCATAATTTCAGCCCTGTAACGGTAGGTAGGAAAGTTTCAATGGCTTTGAAAATATAAAATGTGGTATAGCGTCCCTGTCTTTATCTTATAAGGCATAGACGTCCAAAGAAATAAGTAAAGCACGCATGTGCGTGTATGTGTGTAGGACACAGGCCTACAATGCGTCCTTTCTTTTGAAGACAGTAAGATATAATTTGAGAGAAAGATTTGAGGGCTATTTTTATAAGCTCGAGTGATGATCACGTAAAGGCTTACTAAATGCGGTTGTTATTGCTTAGTACATAACCAGTATTTTGAATAATCCATCGTTTTATTGACATTATTTGTCAATAACTGAATAGTTCGTTGCTTGTGCCTCTCTTAAGACAGTTTCGAGGAACTTGAGGGAGATTTGGCTGCTATTGCTAGCGTTTCAAGCGACTTTATATATTCTTCCTTGGTAGTCCAGAGTAGCGCATATTGGTTTGTTTAAGGAACGTTAGGCGTAGTTACGTATGTTTGTTCTCCAGTACAACTGCTGTTATTTAACCCTAGGACAACGCAGTGAGACATGTTTTCGAGAAATAGTGTGGTGGTGGTGGTGGTGGCGGTGGTGGGAATTTCCGTCGTTCGAAGACAAGGATTCAGCTGAATTAATTATTCCCGAATTAACGTGTAACTGGCTGAGCACTCCACAAAAACGTGTACCCTAAAACGTAAATCTCAGGAAAAACATTTGAATTACAAGCAAAAACCCTTTAAAAAAAAAGCGAAAAAAGCCTTCGGGTTTCTCAATCGTTTCCATCTAGCCAATTTCACCCACTTGTTATGGGTCCATTCGAGGTTGTAGAAAGTGACATGTGTCGAATACGCTACACAGTGAGATCGAACATAGGATTTCAAGGTTACAAACGGAAATCCTTAACCATTCGTCCATTCTAAACATAGCGAGTAGCTCAGGCTAAAATGTAAATAGTGCTAAGGAAACTAACTCAAAAGAACGAACCGCATGAATAAAAAAAAAGTTAAAAAGTGTATTTTTCTGAATGCCATATGCAAAACAAACACTTTTTAATTAATTGAAATGGAAAGAGTGAACAAAATCCTAGCGGCTATTGTTAGC
>NC_042999.1:79814141-79896641 GCF_006345805.1 Octopus sinensis | reverse complement strand
AGGGCCACTATGAACAGCAGGGGTCCCAAGACAGTGCCCTGTGGAACACCGCTTGTTATTTGTAAACAACAACGCGAGGACGTGCTACATGCAAAGTATTAACAGACGTTCGGGGAAGGGAAGAAAGGTAGTTTTACATTTCGAGAAATACTCTTCTTCAGAAACAGGAGACAGAGGAAAGTCCTAGAGAAAACGAGGACGGAAGAAAAAAATTGACGACCATCCACATGTAGTTACATTTTGAAATTATATATATATTATATATATATATTATATATATATATATATATATATAACAATTGAAAGGTATATTGAATAAACTCTCCAATCGGTGAAAACAACTTTATATCATTCTCAAATTATCAGAAATAAAAATATAAATATATATTAAAATAATAGGACACCCAATGGTAAAACCCAACAGTATTAAATATACGCATATAAACGACGAATAAAGGTGACAAAATCTAAAAAAGTAATACGAGTGAAGTCGAATGAAGAAAAATATACGAAATAAATTAATGCATAATAAAGACGTCTAAAGGCAATAGAGCTAATATAATAATATAAATATATAAAAATACAAGAGTATAAATACAAAAAATAAAGTGTAAGGTAACCAGAATATAGTCCATTCAAGCCCATCTCTACGATAGTGTCAAAAGATGTTACTTCACATCGTTAATGTATAATTCATTAAGGAAATCCTCAGGCAACACCCTTTCATCAGGAGAAAACTTACGAAGGCTTCACATTTCAGGTTATCAACTTTTATTGTGTATATGTGTATATTTTATATAGTTGGGTGTTACCATTGGGTGTCCTATGTTTTAAGATATATTTATATTCGATTTTCGATTATTTGTGAATGCTATAAAGTTGATTTAACCAATTGGAGTGTTTATTCATTATACCTTTCAATTTATTTATCCTTTCGCCTTGGTGTCACCTGACCACTTCCAGCTGCAGTCCTATATTTAATTTTGTTCTTCAGTTTAACGAATTTACTTTTCGGTTTAACGAAATTAACGAAGTTATAAAATTATCCTCTTATATATATATATATATATATATAGAGAGAGAGAGAGAGAGAGAGAGCTGGTGATATGTTTGACCATATCGCACAAGGAGTTTTAGGCGGGCAGTTTGCATACGTGTGCATACGTGCATTTATATGTATGTATACGTTCGTATAGGTAAATATTTGTATGTTATATATATATATATATATATATATATATATATATATATATATATATATATATTTGTATTTATGTGCTATCTGTGTACATTCAACTGATGAGGCAAAACATTTCTTATGCAGAGCCAGAATTCCGGGATCTGGAATTATCCAGTAATTTATTGTTAGTTTATTTTGTCTCTTTGTCTTCTCTTCTGGTGCTGTATAAACATTTAATGTGGTTTTAGAGTCAAGTTTTGGCTGCTATTTCTAGCGTGGTGGTATCCCTTAGATACCCTAAATTATAATTTAAATAATAATTATATAGATAGATAGATAGATAGATAGATAGATAGATAGATATATGTAATTACATATCTAGTATTGACACCCACACACATGCGCATGCATACACATTCACATGTATGTATGAGTGTGTAGGTGCGTAGCGTATTGACTAGGGTACAGCACTTTCGATACCTGGACGCTGCAACGTACTGTCTTCTTGTGCAAAGTATTTTATTTCCCGTTGCTCTACTATCATCTTGACATCTGATGTATGACACATTAATGCATCTGTACAGGCAATGTCGATTTGATGGTGGGAGTGAACTAATGTACACAACATATATTTGATTACTGGAAACAAAATCACTTTGTACAGGTCTTTCAGGAAATGTGGACGACGAGAGATTCCATTATCCCTCTGTGTGCAAACATGTTACCTACTCATTTTTGTCCATAAATCCCTACAAATAAGATACACTGTATTGGCATTAGCTCTTTAACTCCGCTAAGCTCTTCGGCGTGTTTTGGTAAGACCTCATGTACATTTCCTTGAAATTGGGTTAATTTCTGCAAGGAAATACAAGCTTTTTCAATAGTTTCCAACATACTATTTTCTTCGCATTCTGCGTTAGCAACTGCTCCCCGAACTTGTGTTCTTTTCAAATAATTTCAAGGCGTGTTTTACTCAATCCATAAATCGTATATATCATTTAAGCAAAAGAAAGCATTCGAACATAGATATTCGAAATTAAATATTAGTATACTATCTCTTTCGCACTCAAATATTCCACTGCCCTCATAATCTCTGAAACGAGAATATAAGTCCTTCATATATAGCTCCCAGTATTATACATACATACATACATACATATTATACTTACATACCCATATATGTATACATATATATATAGGTATATATATATATATAGACATATCAGTACACACACACATATACATATACAGTATATATATACATGTGTGCGTGTTTGTGTATGTATGTATATATGCATATATATGTATGTATATATATGTACATACACACATATATGCATATGTATGTATACATACACATATATACACACACATACACACACATACACACACTCATATATATATATGTATGTATGTATGTATATACGTACATATAATGCTGAAATATAATTTCTCAGGATAACAGGAAGTAGTTGATGTGTAAGGGACTCAGAAATAACTCGATGAACAAGCCAGAAAATATCTAGTTTAAAGTATTGATATCAATGCTCTACACTAAATTGTTTCTGCCGAGTTAATCGAGTTGTTTTCAAATACTTTACACTTGAAAGCTTTGTGGTATCGCTGGGAAATTTCATTTGAGCATTACGTATACATATACATATATTCATATATATGTATCTACACAAAGGCACACTTACACACACGCACACATACACACACACCCTCACACACACATAATTATAGGGTGAATGATACACTGTTGGATAGATAGATAGATAGATAGATAGATAGATAGATAGATAGATAGATAGATAGATAGATAGATAGATAGATAGATACATGCATACATACATACATGTTTGAAAAAAGTTTCGTAAAAGGAAAGAAGGCGCCCCTAATAGATGGAAATTGAGTGAAATAATTTTATGGTTACAATATACAAGTAGTCAAATCTTATTACTTTGATGTTCAGAAAATCTCGGGCGAAATTTTGTGTGGAACTAGATCAAGTCTCCTTCAAGAGTGAGTTGAAATCTTCATATCAGACGTATGTCGAAACCATGCAATAGAAACATGCATGTGTGTATGTATGATTGTGTGTGTGTATGTGTGTGTGTGTGCGTGTGTGATATTCATCTGGAAAATCCTAGAAGGCCTTGTACCAAACTTTGACATTGAAAGTTATTCGAACTAGAGAACGGGGCGCCACTGCATGGTACCAAAGTTACCAGCATCGCCACCAAAATAGAGGACCAGATACTGGAACATCTTCAGCTTCAAGGGTCCACAGCTCTTCAATATCCTTCCAAAATGCCTGAGAGACCTGCATGGCGTGGATGTGTCTTTGAAACAAAACCGGATCTCTTCTTGTCAAGGGTGCCAGAGGAACAAGAAACACAGATGAGGGCGGCGGCATTAAACTCTCTCATTGACCAAAGGAAACATATCAGAGGATGTTTTAAATAATGGTGTAGCTCAGTCAACGATGGTACCCCAGCGTGACCGTAGCTTTCAAGCTGAAGTATTTTAAATAATAATAATAATATTTTATAACCTTAAAGCTTATAAGCGATCACCACGCAATGATTAAAGAAAATAGACTAATAATGAGGCATTTAAGGCCTCGGCCGAAAAGAAAATGTAGGTTTTCCTGTATGTGTGTGACTCAAGCCCACACCTCTTTGCTTTTGCGACAAGAGTGCTACCATTTACACCACGAACAACAACTGCTTTCCGTCAGATTTAAGAACTATATTTAGTTCGTAGTGTCGTTCTGTAAACAAACTTTCATATATATATATATATAATATATATATATATATATATAATCCTCCTCAGGTCGCGCTTGCACACGTCCCTGTATCGTAGCTGTGGACGTCCCTTGGGTCGGGATCCCGTGGTGAGTTCGCTGTACAGGATGTCTTTAGGCATGCGACCGTCCTGCATGCGGCAGACGTGTCCGAGCCAGCGCAGTCGTCTCCGCACGAGGAGGGCATACATGCTTGGCATATTAGTCTGTTGCAGGATGACTCCGTTTGGTACTCGGTGTGGACACGTGGGAGGAAACAGCTGCTGACCGCTCTGCCTGGCGTCGGACGGTGAGGAAAGGCGTTTCGATGGCTGAGGAGAGGAGAGCACAGCTGCGGTTGGACAGGCGGGACAGGAGGAGGACAACTGCAGCAACACCCCACACGTACCCATCGATGTTCGTGTGCAGCAACTGTACCAAGGACTGCCACTCTAGAATTGGACTGTTCAGTCACAGCAGACGCTGCACATCATCAAAGTAGGCCCCACCCTTGGCGCAACCTATTGACATACGGGGATAAAGAAAAGAAATATATATATAATAATATAATAATATATAATAATAATATAATAATATATATAAAAATTTAGCGGTTTGAGTTTAGCTGCTCGTTTTAGTGAGTTGAATGGCCTATTAAGGCCATTCCTTAATATTATTGTTGAATGTACATTATATAGTCTATTGACTATTTTTTCTTTCTCACTAGACCGCTGGTGGCCAAAAAATTTCTATTGAATTTTTTGCTACCCTTATATTGATCAATTAATGATTTTTTGGCTAATTCTGAAATTAAATCAGCAGTTTATATTTGCTGCTGATAAGTTGGCGCGATGGCGGTAGATTTGAAAATTTAGAGTATATATTCCCAAGGCATCGATGCTGTTGCCTCGTGGAATATTTATTCCTCCTAGCTTCTTTGCCGATGAGACGGGCCAGTGGTAAATTGTCTTGCTTAAATTAAATTTAATTTAATTAGGATGGTTTACCTAAAAGTACGTCGAAACCATGCATAGTCCAAAGATGATTAGGGTAAATGTTTTTAATTTTCCTTTGATTTCCGAATTACTACTATTTAGCGGTTTGAGTTTAGCTGCTCGTTTTAGTGAGTTGAATGGTCTATTAAGGCCATTCTTTAATATTATTGTTGAATGTACATTATATAATCTATTGACTATTTTTTCTTTCTCACTAGACCGCTGGTGGCGAAATAATTTCTATTGAATTTTTTGCTACCCTTATATTGATTAATATATATATATATATGTTTATACTGTACTACACTATATTATACATAGATTCATATTTATCGGTGTATATGTATTTGAGTTTTTGATTTTATGAATGCGGGGATGTCAAAATGTATATTTACACACATTAATCTATTTGTGTGCGTGTGTGGTTGTGTTAGTGTGTTTATGTTTGTGTGTGTGGGTGCGCATGCACGTGTGTATACATACACATATATGCATTATTGTATTTGTGGAGAGTCATTCTCTTTTGCGTCTTCCAATCTTTTCAATAGTCGTTGACTCTGTCTGTTGTCATCAGAGCTGTGCATATACGTAGAAATATATATATATATATATATGTATGTATATATGTACGTATATATGTATATATGTAATTGTGTGTATATATATATATATATATATATATATATATATATATATATATATATATATATATATATATATATATATATATATATATATGTAACGTTTATATATTCGTTTTACAAGATTCTTGATGTGAAATCGTGTGTTGAAACAGATATCGTTGTATTTAGGATGGACATGTTGCCTGTTTAGCCAATAATATATAATATATAGTGCGTGTGTTTTTATTGGCTAAACTGGCAAGATGACCATCCCTAAATACAACAATATATATATATATATATATATATATATATATATATATATATATATATATATATATATATATATATATATATATATGTATTATATATATACATTGAATGTATTAATATATGTTTTAGACTATTCCTTTTATCAAATCCGTATATGTATACACCAATCGTAGTCTGCTTGAGGTAAACTTCTTCCTCGTATCTCCTAAATTTATCTAGCGTTCCTGGTTTGACTTGAGCACTTCCATGCTTTCTATGATATTCAAAAGAATTTATAATTATATATATATAAATAAATATGTATATATGTTTGTGTGTATATATGTATGTATATCTAATGTGGGATAAAATTTTTTCGAAAAATACCTTTAAAGGTTAAATTATAAACAACTTATAAATAAAAGCAAACGAAAAAATTTCTAATGCCAAATATGCCGAAAATTGAACATATTGTCCATTTACCATATAAGTTTTTTCTCAGTACGCACGCTACTCGAAAAAAGGTCGACAGAAATCTCTAAAAAATTCCATTATTACCATATCGGACCGATTTCAGGGTTAGTTCAAAAAGAATCCTCCCTTCGTCAGTGATACATGTGGCAAAGAAGTAAATGAGATACTTACTTATACCCATGAAAGTATGTATATACGTAGGTAGGTATGTATGTATGTATGTATGTATGTATGTATGTATGTATGTATGTATGTATGTATGTATGTATGTATGTATGCATGTATGTATGTATGTATTATGTATGTATGTATGTACGTATGTATGTATGTATGTATGTATGTATGTACGTATGTATGTATGCATGTATGTATGAATGTATGTAAGTATGTATGAATTCACTTGTTTGTGAGTGATGTGTATGTGTTTGTGTGTGTATTTTTGTAGTGTTAAAATGTGTAGCCTACTGATTAGGTTATTGTGTTGAAAATCATGAAGGTATGATTTGTGGACCGAGAGGTGGTTGTGGTCTTAAGCAATTTACTTTCTCTTATGTTGCTCCAGTCCCCTCGGCTGGAAAAAAGCATATACCTCCCTAGTGCTAATTCAGACCGTTCTCGGCCTCACCTCTCATTCATAATTTCGGCATTTCGCTGGTTAACGGAAAAAAGGTCGAGTGGGTGTCTATGTCTGCTCACAACTACATACGCATAAAGCAAATAAAGAAACTACGGTACATGTTAATCACTCATAATCGCTTGCGAGTGACGACTAACGATCTACACATACTTACGCACACACATACATATAAGAATATAGGAATATATACGATTCTGTGCACGCGTGCACGTATTTCGCACGAATGTGAATGTGTTTGTTTTTAATTTTTATTATTGTAACGAAAATCTGTGAAATAGAGTAGCACTAATTAATCATTTTGAATAGTGTTGCCTTTCTTATATATGTTAGAGCACTCCGAAACAAAGAAAGTCACTAGCATCTCGTTACCATTTATATTGGAGATAGAAGATGGAACCGTTGTTGCTTCATTGAAATCACTAATATTTGTTAAAAAAGAAAAAAGAACACGTGACCTACAGGTATTTTGTTTTACTCATCAACATCTTTCCAACTCTAACCGCCTCCTCCACGACGCCATTAGTGTTAATTGACCATTGATGGATATCGCTTAGTATGAACATTCGAGCTGAAAATATCCAGGCATTTGATGTTTGACTCTGTTTATCACACTTGAATGAGATAAATAGAGTCGAGACTCGCTAATTATACGCCTAGTACACTTAGCAAAACTGACGAAGTGTATGAAATATTTCCAGCATCCAGTCGACTATTCAACCAGATATGCGTTACAGAACAGCTGTACTTCAACGAAGCAAACGCATATTTACAGACACACGCATGCGCACACGCACAAAACACACACACACACACACACACACACACACACACACACACACACACACAAACACTCACACACATACTCTCCCCCTTTCTCTCACACACACATACATACAAATACGTATATTTTGCTAGAAGTTCGTCGTGCTTACGTAGTCGTTCGACCTATAGGAAATAGCAATCAATGCTCCCTTAGATCATACACCATTTGTTTAAAAGGAGAAAGATATATTGGCTAATGTTGCCTACAACGTACAAAAAGGTTGTAGGGCTAAAGCAGGTCGATTTCTCATCATAGATTTATCTGGTAAATAACAGCCAAAATATTTTGCGCACACATATCTGCACACACATTAATAGTTATCATATATAGAATATGATGTCCATATGCACGTATATATTATATGAATCCCCACATTAATTTCTTACGAGAGACTCCTTAAATGCCTAACGTTTATATTAAATGTAACCCGGATACACCAAAGAGCTCAATCACAGTCCACATCAAAAGCCAAAACACTTTTCTTAAATAATAAATGCTGAAGATATATATACTCATATATACGCTCATGTGCGTGTATACACGCCTTAGAAAAACGCACAGAAGCATCCACACAAACAACTTTCGATTAATACTCACGCAACATCCTCTCTTCCAGAAATACACTGGTTTTCTGACTCTTTACCCATTACATCTATATACATTGTTGTTACGGTTTCTGCATCATACCTCGACCAATCTGCATTATACCACAGCCAATGGGCACTCAGTTCATATGAGCTACATTCTCGATTTATGTGTAACTAAATATTCCACAGACACATGTAACCTTCGCGTGGTACGAAGGTGAAATCAGCGTGAACAGTGTAAGACAAAATGATCTCACTGTATTTAAAGTTATACTCTATCCCCTGTATGTGGATGCAATGAGTTTCTGCACAATTTCCCGAGCCACGTTTTAGGCATATGAATAGATTAACCCGGGTTGGTGTTAGCAAATTCTCTTCCAAGGAGACGAGATGTCTGATCAAACCGGGAACCAAGAGTTTCGAAGCGAACTTTTTGACCGTATGATCATACCCGCGCATTTGTCAAAATATATCTTATAACGAAAAGAATGTAAAAAACTGCTGAAAATATTCTTTTCTACATTAGGCAGAAGGCCCGAAATTTTTGGGGAGGGGGCCAGTCGATTAGATCGACTCCATTACGTAACTGGTCCTTAATTTATCGACCCCCGAAAGGATGAAAGGCAAATTCGACCTCGGCGGAATTTAAAAAATGATGAAAATATTGTTACATGTAGAACAAGCGAAATGGTATGTTTGAGGCATTGAGGTCAATACAAACATAGTATAAACAAAAAAGGAATACGTAATAACAGAGGTAATAGTCAGCAAGCCGTAAGGGGAAACAGTGAAACTAAGGGAGGTGATATGGTGGCTATGTGTCTATGCAGATGAAGAAGCAGAACATAACTTGAGAATGAGGGAGAATAAGACATACAGGAAGATGAATGAATGAATGAATGAATCAATCAATCAATCAATCAATGAATCAATCAATCAATCAATCTAGGACTTCGACCGTGAGTGAGTGACACGCATTATACCATCTCAAATTTCAACTGGGCTAATATAAATTTACCAAATTAAACACCACGAAAAGTTGAACTATTCACTACTAAATCAAAGAAAAAAAACGTAGAGAGACAAAGGACAACAAAATTGTTTAACGGCAGCTGTTATAAAGATAAGGATGGTGATGATGATGATGTTGAAGATAATAATAATGATGATGATGATGATGATGATAACGACGACGACGACGTTGATGATAATGACGATGATGACGATGTTGATGAAGTTGGGTTTGGGGTATTGATACCATTGCTGCTGAAGGTGATGATGATGATGATGATCATGGTAAATAATAAAGACGACAACAACGACGCCGATCATGCTTATTATTTTGTCGACACTTGCGCACTTGTGGTAAATAAAAAAATCATCTTCTTCTTCTTCTTTTCTTCTTCCTTTTCTTATTCTTCATCATCATCATCATCATCATCATCATACAAGAAATGATAATGATATTGTTGTTTTCTATATTAAGTTCGTTTATTACTTGCCTGTTATTTTTTTAAATTTGTATTTTTGTATTCAATTCTTGACAATCATAATGTTAATGGCGGGGAAGGAACATCGTCAAGCAAATATTTAACAAGAATGGACAATGGTGAAGGGGATTTAAAAATGGAAGGCTGGACAAAGACATGCTACTGTGTAAAGCAAACAACGATTACTACAATAGCTATAAGAAGCGCAACAAAATTCATACAAAGAAACAGTAGGAGTAAACAAAAGAGGGAAAGGGATGAACATAGGGAAACGTAATAAAGAAATATGTAGGAACGTTTTAATATATTGCATGGAGAAGGCGGCGAGCTGGCAGAAACGTTAGCACGCCGGGCGAAATTCTAGCCGTATTTTGTCTGCCGTTATATTCTGAGTTCAAATTCCGCCGAGATCAACTTTGCCTTTCATCCTTTCGGGTTCGATAAATTAAGTACCAGTTATGCATTGAGGTCGATGTAATCGGCTTAATCCCTTTGTCTGTCCTTGTTTGTCCTTGTGGGTAATAAAGAAACAGGTATTTCGTCTGCCGTTACGTTCTGAGTTCAAATTCCGCCGAGGTCGACTTTGCCTTTCATCATTTCGGGGTCGATAAATTAAGTAGCAGTTGCGTACTGGGGTCGATCTAATCGACAGGCCCCCTCCCTCAAAATTTCGGGCCTTGTGCCTAGAGTAGAAAAGAAACGTTTGCACGCCGGGCGAAAGGTTTAGCGGTATTTCCTCTGTCTTTACTTTCTGAGTTCAAATTCTGCCGAGGTGGACTTTGCCTTTCATCCTTTCGGGGTCAAATAAATTAATTACCAGTTGCGTACTGGGGTCGATCTAATCGACTGGCCCCCTCTTCCAAAATTTCGGCCCTTGTGCCTAGAGTAGAAAAGAATTTGTTCCAGCTCTATATCGTGTTAAAATCCTAACTTTGCCATCATTCCAGGGTCGAAAAACAAAGTATCTGTCCAGTAGAGTATCTGAATTGCATGATCATATTGCTGCGGTGATGCTGGAGCAACACCGAATATTTGTGTCTTGACCGCATTTTTTCTCTTTAGTGACAAATTACTCATTCTTTCCTCAAATCCTAATACTGACTCTGTGCTGATCTTAAAAATCATAAGTTATCGTTGGTGTTATGTTGAGAAGTACTCTAGTATTTGTGCAGTATCTGTGCATTACTTTCCATCTACGTCTCTTATTTTTGATATAACCAGTTTCACTTAAAAAAGGTTTTGTTGCTATTTCTAGTATGCCTGTAACCACATAGTGGTTTTACTAATACGCATTTTAAATTTCTGGCATGTAATGAACGATACCGCTTTTATAATTCAGTTTTGTATTCGTCTATATTACATGCCTAAGAACAAATATTTAGTTTCGTCCAGACCAACTTTTGATTGCAGTAAAATATGATCTGTTCGAATAAGGATTGTTAATCCTGGGATAAAAGCATCCGCTATATTTAAACTAAAATTTTACTTTTGATGAGTTAGGTGTTGTTTTATATTTTGTTTATTTTATGTACTAATGATGTTAATAATCATTTGTACTATAGGCAAAAGGCCTGAAATTTTGGGAGAGGGGCTTAGTCGATATTATCGAACCAGTGATTGACTGGTATCTATTTTATCGACCCCGGAAGGATGAAAGGCAAAGTTGACCTTGACGGAATTTGAACTAGGAACCTAAGGACTGCTAAACATTTCACTCGGCATGCTAACCATTCTGCAAGCTCGCCGCATTAAACCAATGGCTTTAATAATGGTTTCAAATTTTGGCACAAGGCCAGCAATTTCAGGGAAGGAGTAAGTCGATTACATCGACCCCAGTATTCAACTGATACTTATTTTATCGATCTCGAAATGATGAAAGGCAAAGTCAGCCCCGCAGAATTTGAATTCAGAATGTAAAGACGGACGAAATGCCGCTAAGCATTTTTTCCGACGTGCTAACGATTCTAATAATGTTAAGAGTTATATTCCTCTGGTGGTAGTGGTAATGATATTTATGTAAATGAATCGCAAGCATGGCCCATTGATAAAGAAGTTTGCTTCACAATCCTGAGACGTTTCTGCTATTTCAAGTTCTTCTAGTGACCGCATGAGGCTCCCTCGCAGGCTTGTAGTTCTGATAGTAGCAGGACATAGAGTTAGCGTCGGTGGTAATCTTAACTGTGGTGTTATCACAGCCGTCAACCATCTACTCGTGAAGGAAGCGGTAGAGTTAATTCAAACGATTATAAATTGTTTCTACAAGTTCGTGGCCTTGTTTGTTCGTTAAGTAATCATTACGACGTGTGATGTGGTTGTACAATAATGCGTTGGGTGGTCGTTGGGAGCGAGATATGATTGTGCAGCGCATAGGGGGTAGTTAAAAGAAATGAGTATAGTAGATACGATGTAGAAAATATTAAAAAAAATATTAAGGAGTGGGTGGTCGGTTGATTGCTGAGAGGGTTGATTAGATTATATGTGAGGTGGGCTAGGGATATTTAGAGAAAAAGCAAAGAGGTGTGACTATGAAATATATGTTATAAAAACAAAAAATATAAAATAAATATGGCTGCCATCTCTACCATCCCTCCTGCAATTTCATGATTGCACCAACTTACCGTCCGTCACCAAACACAAACTTCCAATGTTTCCACCGTTGCTATTACTATTATCAAAAATATGACAATTGCCATTACTCTTTCCAGCCATGTGACGACATGCACTTTCACAATTAACTGCATGATTATTAAAATCGTCAAGGATTACAGCCTTTTTGCTTGTTTTCCCTTCATATTTTAATACGATTTAATCAGTGGAAGAAGACCAACGCCAGAGATCCTTTATGGGGCTTCTAAGGCTGGTGGAAGGAAGGAGAGAAGTGATGCTAATACGCTAAGAACTGTCCGGAATGTTTGCAGTAGGATGTATTCTGTTGAAAGTATTCAAGCGTCGGAGGGCGCACCACCTGCACTAGAACTATCACCATTAGCAACAATTTCTCACAATGTCTATTCTGTCTCGTCACGTGAGCCATAATGTCACCTTTACTGCTTCATTAACACCACTACCAAAGCTGTCACAATCACCAAAACCATCATCATAAGTGAAGCAAGTTAGGACAGTTCACGCCACCGTAGTGCCTATATGTAATCGGTTGATAAGCTAGAAAGTTTTCCCTATAACATTATATTATCCCCAAATAGGATAAAATTATATATATGTATGTATGTATATATATATGTGTATATTATATTTAAATATATATATATATATTGTTTATAATTTGTACTGTCGTTACTGTCCTGTTTTTGTTACCAATTTTTACCCCTCTGCGAAAAGATCTCAGAATTTTAATTGATTTGCTTTTCGCAGGAAGGAAAGTTTCTTGTCGAAGATACGTCTCGCTTTTATCCTTCGAAACGTAGAGTAGATGAAACCATAGCGACTGAAGAAGGGTTTTTTTTCTTTGTGTTAATTGTCCTGTACTCTATTTTTTTGTTGTTTTAAAAAAATGTCCAGTTCCTTTGGTTTGTGTCTATGTTTTCGTTTCTCATTGTGTTCGACGTCCTTTTGGTGTCCTGTACTCATATATGCGTGTATATGTACATGTAGAGGTAGGTACGTACATATATGTTTATATATATGCATATGTTTTATTTTATTTATTAATATATATATATATATATATATATATAATTAATAACATCAGGGGAATAAGAAATATTACAAATGTCTACTACCAGTGGCCTAGCGTGTAAAAATTTAGTCAAAAGACTATATATTATTCATATAAATACAGTGTACATAAGAGGCATCCATCATAGAGTCCCTGTACAAGGACAATCCGAACACTGACAAGTGTTACAAAGAGTGACCGGTAGACCGGAAATGGCGTGAGACCGAGGTGTCATTGTCGAGTCAGATGTCTCGGAGCTGTTCCGCGAACCGGTGAGCCGAGTGGCATCCCGTTTGCCCGATGCATAGAGAAGGGCAGAGAAAGCAGGAGATGCAGTGGATGACATTAGTAGAAGTGCAGGTGAAGAAGTCGGTGATATGATAGGGTCGATGATGGGTGCCGGTGAGGAGGGTGTTGTTGGAGAGGTAAAGACAAGTGCGACAGCGTGGGCGGGAGCAGGAGAACGAGCCAGGTTGGGAGTTTGGGTTAGGAAGAAGCTGTGGAGCAAGAGATCTCGTAGGTTGTGGACTCGTTTGAAGGAGGGGAGGGGTCGGTTAGGGAAGATGTGCGAAGTGGAGGGGTCGGACTGGATAATAAAAACCCTTTAATACTGCTCTGTTATTCTTTTAATCATGCAGAGTTTATTTCAAGTTGCGTTAAATAATTGCTTGTTGCTGTTTGTGCAGTCATGTTTGTCGTATCCGCTTCGGGGTGTATCTTTAAGGTTATTATTTATGTTTGTAGTTCTTTTGTCTTTCTTATATGATATCTCAGCATTGTGGGGATTGGTAGATTAGTTTGAGTACGGACTTTTTAAACTTTCAGTTATATTTCGGTTGTAAGTGCAAGTTACTATTGAGATTGAAGAGTGTAATTTGATCTAGGCTGAGATGTCTTTTGTAAGAGATTACAGAATTTATCTTCGTGTGTGGGAAGAGAGATTTATTTTCCTTTGTAGAATTTCCGCTATGCATTTTCCGTTTTCTTTTTTGCTGTTTTATCATCCAGTTTTATATTTGTATATATGGAAAACAGCTTGTCTTTTAATCATGTATTTAAAATGCCACTGTTATTGAATTTGAATATTTTCTATATGCGTGTAGATAACCTAAAACGAAGAGCGTCAAACAAGTTTATATTCAACATATGAATGAAGTTATAAATTATAAATGTTCCAAAAAATACTCGAGATATTTTTTTCAAAATATGTCAAAGAGCTCAACAACGAATATCTGAGAGGAATATAAATTATTTAATAGGTTGAATCCAAATATAATTATGCAATTTTTGGAGGAAATCTCCGCGCAAAGAGAACAAAGGTGAATTGATAGATGTATCAGCTTAATATATATACCTGATGCATTTACCTATTTTGTTTCACAGGTGCACATAACTAGATTCAATTCAAATATCAGTAATATCTCTTCCGGCTAAATACGATTCTACTTGTACTTATAATGGTCCCAGCTACAAGAAAAACATGAGAAAGGTTCAGATTTGCATAACATATGAGTATTTTAAAATACATGCCTTCAACTGTTTTTCATTCTGTTTGATTTTTGATAAACTAAATGTTATTATATCTATTTACAATATTCTAGGTTGTACAGCCTTGGGACACATTATAAGATTTCTTTTTTAACAAACATAGATTCTTGGTGCATTTTTAGAAATATTTGTAATTTATAATTCCAAGTTATGAATCTAAACCTGAACCTATTCATTCATTTTGCTGTAGGTAATTTTCGCGCTAAGAGAAAGGATTTGAATCCACCTCTCGATTTGCATATTCCCTTTTTAGGAGTAGCTTGCTTACCAACCACTTGGTTCCGGATTCAGTCCAACTGTGTGGCACCTTGGGCAAGTGTCTTCTACAATAGCCTCGGGCCGACCAAAGCATTGTGAGTGGATTTGGTAGACGGAAACTGAAAGAAGCCCGTCGTATATATGTATATATATATATATGTATGTGTGTGTATATGTTTGTGTGTCTGTGTTTGTCCCCCAAACATCGCTTGACAACCGATGCTGATGTGTTTACGTCCCCGTAACTTAGCGGTTCGGCAAAAGAGACCGATAGAATAAGTACTAGGCTTACAAAGAATAAGTCCTGAGGGTCGATTTGCTCGATTGATTAAAAGGCGGTGCTTCAGCATGGCCGCAGTCAAATGACTGAAACAAGTAAAAGAATAAACGAATAAAATTGCTTACACACACGTACGCACGCATGTACGCAAACACGCACGTGCACACACACACACACATGCACACACATACACACACACATAGTTGTAATAATGTGGTCAAACCAAATAGTGCATTTAATACGTACGTTTCAGGTTTGCATAATATATAGTACGAAATGCATCCAATACACAAATCTTTACAGCTTTACTGTAACCGAGAAAGGCTTACGTAATGGATGCATTCCCTATAATATAGTACGGAAATATGAAACATACGTAATAAATGATTTCAAAATATTGCTATTTGGCTTGATTTCATTATTACAACTAATACGACTCGATTCTGGCAAAAACTAGTTGGTTTTGAGTCCATTTGTATTTGACTCAAGACTGGGGGATCTCCATGCATACAAGAATTCGGGTCAAGGTTCAATTTGGAAAACAGAATCTTTTTCTTCCTTTACCAATTTCTAAGTGTCTAGAACCATTTGACACTATTGACACTAAGAGGAATCAACATTTTTCTCGATGGTTACATTTTGACAAGTTATTTTGTCAGTAAAGTACACACTGTCCCATTCAACATTTCATATATACATACACACACACACACACACACACACACACACACATATATATATATATATATATATATATATATATATATATAAAGAAAAAACGAGGCAGTCATAATTTTAGATGATTTTTTTTTATTACTAGCGCTTTCGTTCGTTAAACGAACACTTCAAGATAAGAATTAAAATCTAAGTGGTAACCACGTTTTTATCGTAATCATTTTGAATTTGCTTCTCATCTTGAAGCACTAATAATAAAAGAATTATCCAAAATACTGACAATTTCCTTTTTTTTTTTCGATGTTCTATATCTGTACATCACTTCAAACACTCTATAAATAGTCTTTCTTTTCCTTTTACTTTTTCTATTTGCTTCAGTCATTTGACTATGGCCCTGCTGGAGCACTGCCTTTAGTCGAACAAATCGTCCCCAAGACATATTCTTTGTAAGCCTAGCACTTAATATATCGCTCTCTTAGTAATCAAGTGATGATGGGGCACAAATATACACACACACACACACACACACACATATATATATATATATATATATATATATAATATATAAAGAAAAAACGAGGCAGTCATAATTTTAGATGATTTTTTTTTATTACTAGCGCTTTCGTTCGTTAAACGAACACTTCAAGATAAGAATTAAAATCTAAGTGGTAACCACGTTTTTATCGTAATCATTTTGAATTGCTTCTCATCTTGAAGCACTAATAATAAAAGAATTATCCAAAATACTGACAATTTCCTTTTTTTTTTTCGATGTTCTATATCTGTACATCACTTCAAACACTCTATAAATAGTCTTTCTTTTCCTTTTACTTTTTCTATTTGCTTCAGTCATTTGACTATGGCCCTGCTGGAGCACTGCCTTTAGTCGAACAAATCGTCCCCAAGACATATTCTTTGTAAGCCTAGCACTTAATATATCGCTCTCTTAGTAATCAAGTGATGATGGGGCACAAATATACACACACACACACACACACACACCATATATATATATATATAAGACGGGTTTCAGTTTCCATCTACCGAATCCACTCACAAGGCTTGGTCGATCCGAGGCTATAGTAGAAGACACTTGCCCAAGGTGCCACGCAGGGGGACTGAACCCGGAACTATGTGGTTGGTAAGCAAGCTACTTACCACACAGACACTGTGCCAATATACTGTAGTTACACATTACTAATAGCAAGATAATCATAATCTTAACAAAAGAAAAAAGCTCCAGCATATTCTTTACTTCCACGAGCGTAGGGTTACAACTTCTAGAGTGGGTCAAATTTTGACTGTTGTGGCATTCAAACCATGTTACCAATTTTCAAGCGCGTTATTTGAGGGAAACGAAAGGGTAACAGCTGAAATCGAAACCGGTTCTAAAAGTTCATAACTACCAGGTATTCTTAACGTTCATCCAAGGACTTAAAACGATATAACAAAACAATTTCATGTTGTTATTACTTTAAACATTATTTTCCCCTTCATTTAATAGATTTATTCATTCTCTTTCATTTGTTTGTATTACCATTTTACTGTATCATATTCTTCACACATAACTTCAGTTGAATTTCTTTTATATTTTCTTTTTAAAGGAATAATTCAAGAAAGAATGCAAAAGACAAAAAAATATAGATACTAATATACAAAGTAAACAGAGCAGAGAAAATAAACTAATATATTGATGTAATGAACAGCCGATGGATAGCTTGTCTTCGTATGTAAAACTACTTAAATTAACTAAAAACAAGTTTACATACATTGATAAGTAAATAAGCTTGCTTACGGTGAAGAAATCTACATGAAACGTATTCTGACAACTTGAAAGGAGCTCCCACTTTTTTTCTTAATATAAAAATAGTACCCGTGGCTTTGTTTTTTAAAACTGCTTATATTTTTATGTTAACTGTTTTTGAACTCCATAGAATGAAAGTATATAAAAAAATGATATTTATTTTTATAAACAATGCATGTTTTTTCATATATTACATTATTATTTTTGTTTTACATCGTAATGTCACTCGTGTTTTCTTTATGATCTTGATAATGTCTTTATCGGTGTTAAAATAATTTAAACGAACGATTTGACTACTAACAAAACTCCTTGATCAAAGGAGACCCAGACTAGCAATGCCTGGCTTTCAGGAAGACGGTGAGTCGATAGGGTGTCGAGATAATGACGCAAAGGGCCAGTAGTTCGAATCCTATTACCCTCGAGGCGTCGTACTTCTGGCAAAGAAATTTATTTTCTATACTTAGTTTAAACAAATAATAAAATAATACTGTACCATCACCAGAGAAATTATCTTCCTCACTACCAATGGTTGAAAAGCTCCCCTGGTAAAAATCATGTGCAACATAATTATTACATATACATACATACATAGAAAAACGGAGAGAAGAAGAGAGAGAAAGAGATTATCTAATCAGCATGAGTCACAAAGTGACTCAGAAGCCAAGAATTTCGTGCACTGTCACTTGTCATACATATACATATGTGTATGTGTGTAATGCGTCTGTCGAACAAAATATTTACTTCTGTTCATATTTTTTTTAACTACCGGATATATTTTAAAACTGCTTCTTCAAATTTTCATTTCAAATCTCAGCTTACTTTTTCTCTCTCGGTAATATCTGCTCATGTGCCCATGTATTCTTTACTAATCCATTATTATAAAACACAACTGAACATAGGCCATTTAAAAACAGCGTATATTCATTATAATAATGATTTTGGCTAATGTACAGTAAGTATATTTATAACGATGAAGGTCTTCAATAGTACCTCAGTGGCCTACCTCAAACTATATCAGCAGTATATATCTGACTACTTGGTCCTACATTCACGTAGCATTAGTTACTGTTGTTATTTTTATTCTTCTTTAGTGTCGCGTCAGCCCTGATGAAGCCGACATATTTATGATTAAAAGTCATATGATAGTGTGTCTCTGACATTATCTAATGTATTCTGTTATAACTCTGTAGTATATGACATCAGTGATATTTGGCTGTCATATTTAGCCTATCAATAGGCCTCACAGTGGTTCTGATTAACAAAATAAGACAAAGAATGTTAGTTTTGCAATGCAATAACAAAAGTATTTTCTATCCGCCGAAGTCGACTTTGGCTTTCGTCCTTTTGGTGTCGATAAATTATGAACCAGTTGCGTACTGAGGTCGCTGTAATCGACCGACCTTCTCCCCAACAAGTTTGGGCCTTGTACCTAGAGTAGAAAAGAATATAAGTATTTCTATCAAACATTAGAAGCAGAAAAAAAATTTCAGCAATAAATTTAATATTTCCTAGGCAACGCTGGTGTATATCGATACACACCAACTGGGATTTGTGAAAAATGGCCCATCGCTTCTCGACAAAGTCTAACTTTTTTTTGTTCCCATCAGAATTTAGAGCTACGCATTGGTTTCAAATTTTGGCACAAGGCTAACTAGTTTGGGGAAGGGATAAGTTGATTATATGGACCCCAGTGCTCAACGGGTACTTATTTAATCGACCCCGAAAAGATGAACAAGTAAAGTGGGTTGGGCGGAATTTTAATTCAGAACGTAAATACGGATGAAAGGCTGTTAATCACTTTGTCCGGAGTGCTAATGATACTGCCAAATCGCCGTCTTGCTCTGACTGTTAAATTTTCGAGTTCACTTATTTTTCTTTTTAGCGGTTTCTTGATAACTTCCTGTTATTTGCAATATCTCTAAATTGACTTAGGCACAAGGTCAGTAATTTCAGTGGCGAGGTCAGTGTATGGAGTAAGTCGATTAGATGGACTCAACTGGTACTTATTTCATCGACTCCGAAAAGATGGCAGGGTGAACTCGACCTCGGCAGAATTTCAACTTAGAACGTAAATACAGACGAAATGCCGACTCTTTTCTACCCTAGGCACAAGGTCTGAGATTTTGGGGGAGGGGCTAGTCGAATAGATCGATCCCAGTAGGCAACTGGTAGTTAATTGATCGACTCCGAAAGGATGAAAGGCAAAGTCCACCTCGGCGGAATTTGAACTCAGAACGTAGTGGCAGACGAAGTACCTATTTCTTTACTACCCACAAGGGGCTAAACACAGAGAGGACAAACAAGGACAGACAAACGGATTAAGTCGATTATATCGACCCCAGTGCGTAACTGGTACTAAATTTATCGATCTCGAAAGGACGAAAGGCAAAGTCGACCTCGGCGGAATTTAAACTCAGAACGTAACGGCAGATGAAATACCGCTAAGCATTTCGCCCGGCGTTCTAACGACTCCGCCAACTCACTGCCTTGCTACATTTTTTATCTGATATTTATTTTGTAAACAAATAATGAAATATTATATAAGCATTTTATAAGCAATTTATGTTTCTTTCTTTTCTGGAAATTCGCCGCGTACCGGCATCTGATGGCTCGCGGACCAGCATCGGTCCGCGGACCACCACTTTGAGTAGCACTGATGTAGGGAAATATAACTTACAAATTGTGAGATTCAGGGACATATCTAACTGTACATTTAATACCTTCAGCGCTCTATTTAATGTGAAGCTGATTCGCATTTCTGTGTTAATAAGTTAATTAGTGTTATTAATTAAAGTTATTTTTCCTTGATAAATAAAGGGTCATCATTAATAATAAATATAAGGCGGTGAGCGAGTAGAATCGCTAGCACGTCGGACAAAATGTTTAGAAGCATTTCATCCGCCTATATGCTCTATGTTCAAATTCCGCCGAAGTCGACTTTGCTTTTCATCCTTTCGGGGTTGATGAAATAAGTACTAATCGAGCACTGGAGTCTGTGTAATCGACATAACCCCTCACCCGAAACTTCTGGCCTTGTGTCAAAATTTGAATCTACTACATGTAAATTATCTCAAGATAACAGAAGGCTAACATAGCGTTGCTGTTGCTGTTGAGCGAAGCGGTCTTCGTCCCAGTTGTGGGAGAAGTCCGAAACGTGGTCCTTTGCTATTCGTAAGACCCGCAGAAGAGAAAGCAGGTCAACCCCCGACATCGAGAGCATCGGCGGATGGATGAATGTGCATCCAGGCTCAGCGGTTGCGTAGGACGTCGGGGACAAGAAGCAGGAAGAAAGAGTGAGAGAAAGTTGGGGCGAAAGAGTACAACAGGAGTCGCCCCACCCCTGCCGGAGCCTCGTGGAGCTTTAGGTGTTTTCGTCAATAAACACACACAACGCCCGGTCTGGGAATCGAAACCCCGATCCTCCGACCGCGAGTCCGCTGCCCTAACCATTGGGCCATTGCGCCTCCACTAGTGTTGCTGTTGGGTGTTAATATGGAGATTCCGAAAATGAAAGAAAGTTAACATCAATACATTGCATATTGAAGGAAGTGGACAAGAAAATACTGCAAATGGCAGAAATTTTGTATGATGATTCTGTAAGTAACTGAAAGATACTGTGGAATGTCGATGCTGAGAGCTGGCGAAATTGTTAGCACGCCGGGTAAATTCTTATCGGCATTTCGTCCGACTTTACGCTCTGAGTTGAAGTTCCGCCAAGGTCGACTATGTTTTTCGTACATTTTGAAATCGAAAGGACGAATAGCATAGTCGATCATGGGGTCAGTCTAATCAACTTTCCCTTTCCCCCGAAACTGATTACTTTGTACCCTGGCCGTACAGTCCTATTAGTGATTCTGCTCCGAACGAATTTACTTAGACCCCATTTTTAATAGAACCAAATATGCCTTTTTCCTTCCAGTGCATCCATATATGCAGTTACATATTAACTGCTGTTAAGTTTGATGTTCTTTTGTTTAATGTAGCTGGAAATTCTGGTGAGAACAGAAATGTTAAAGTTTAGCGAGGAGCGACGGTTGTTATTCCTTTGCTCAAATCACCGGGAGTAAACATCAGTGCTACTTAGGGAATACGTTCTAAGTTCAGATTCCGTCGAGGTCAACTTTGCCTTTTCAACTTTTCGAGATTGATGAAATAAGGGGCCGTCTAGGGTCGATGTTATTGACTAGCCCCTCCCTGAAAAATTTCAGGCCTTGTGCCTATAATAGAAAGGATTGTTAATAGTAAATATAAAATATTTTTAAAAAATACATGCCACCTAGCAATATATATATTCGTCTTTATGTTGTGTTTTACTGCATGTACCTATACAAACACATGCGCGCGCGCACACACAGACACGCATGCACACACACACACACACACCACACACACACACACACACACGCACACATACATATCGGTGTGTAGTTAGAAGTTTGCTTCCCAACCACATGCTTCCGGGGTCAGTCCCACTAAGTGGCAAATGTCTTCTACTATAGGCTCGGGCGTACCATAGCCTTGTGAGTGGTGAATTCGCTAGACTAAAACCGAAAGACACCCGTTGTATATATATATATATATATATATATATATATGTGTGTGTGTGTGTGTGTGCGTGTATGCATGTGTGTATATATACATACATATATGCATACAAGAGTTACGGAATAGAGTAGGAAAATTCCGGGCTACATATGTTTCAAAGTGGAATCTCAGAAGGTTACGCACACACACCCTCTCACACATACTAACACTCACACACACACACACACACCTACACACACACACACGCACACACGCATATACTTAATTGCAGATGTAGTATTGCACCATTAAATGAATAACCATTCTTTCTACTTGTTTTGCCAGCGAGAATTTAACAAGTTGTTTTAATTTTAAAACCTTAACATTTCTCTCTACTTCAGTCATTTTCCTCCTCTTTCTAATTCGATTGAGGCTATTTCTTTTTAGATGCGTCGAAAAATTTTGATTCTAATATAATTGTTACTGCTGTTTGAAATAGGCATTGAGTGACGTAATAGCCCACGTCAGTTCTGCATGAGATGAACAATGGCATAGAATTATTTCATCGAATGCCAGGCAGTAATCTTCAAATTCTGTATGCCAAATACCTTTTGTTCAACACATCAGAGACTACATTGTCACATGTATCATGCCGTGTGTTTGTATGTGAGATACAGCATCTTGGCACGATAAAATGAGCTTATTGTATACAGTGTTCAAGTTCACTCAGTGGAAAAAAGTAAAAGAGGAAATAGTAAGTAGTAATTAGTCAAGTTATGAAAGACGGGAATGAAAGCCAAAAATACATCCACAGTACACACGCACGTATATATATATGTATATGTATATATATATATATATATATATATATATATATATATATATATATATATATATATATATATATATGTATATATATATATATAAGTGTGTGTGTGTGTTTATCCCATCCGGGGCTATATGCACACCGGTGCTGGTGTGTTTATGGCCCCGTAACTTAGCGGTTCGGTAAAAGAAACCGATAGAATAAGTACTAGGCTTACAAAGAATAACACCTGGGGGCGATTTGTTTGACTAAAATCCTACAAGGCGGTACACCAGAGAGGCCGCAGTCAAATGACTGAAGCAAATAACGCAATACAAGAATAAAAGAATATATTACTCATACGTATATGAATAGCAGCGTACGTACTCTCTTGGTCTCCTGTATGTACATACATATATATGTATATATATATATATATATATATTATATATATATATATATATATATATATATATATATATATATATATATCAGTATATATATAAGTATATATAATATATATAGTAATATATGAGTATATATATATACACACACACACATATAAATTCTGTACGAAGCTTACTCTTTCCTTTAGCCCATTTAACACTTTCTTCGTTCCTTCCGCTTATATTTTTCTTGCTCTCACCCTCTCTCACATTCCTTGGCACTCCCTTTATTCTCATGACTTTCCCTCCTCCTTTATCTCAGTCTGGCCCTTTCCTTTTTCTCTCTTTTTCTCGTCCTTCCCTAATTCTTCAATCTCTCTACCCACCACATCTCTCCTCTCCTTCCACGTGACCGGTGTTCGGCCAAACCTAACCTTTCTTTCCTGTTTCGATTACCATCCGTGTAACATCTCTTTTATTTCTTACCATGATTTTCATCTTCTATATTCCAGCTTAATAGAATTCGTACTCAGTCACCTGTTGTTAATTTCCTGTTGTTTGTATTTGTAATTGTGCACCATTTCTCCGTTTTTTTTCCGTCCTTGTTTTCGTATAATCCGCTTGCTTTCTTCCAAAGAAGCTAGTGCTCTTAACTTAGATTTCCTTGGGTCCGGCCAGATTAGAGCAGTCTCGAGATTAACCGGCCGAAACTGCAAAGGGATCTGCTTCTCGACTGAAGATTGAAAACTCCGAATGGCCCGTTCTTGCTTTTCCCCCTGTCCTTTTTTGTCTCACCTACCGTCCGAATTCGTTGGCTACAAGTTGTATCGTCCCTGAATTGGTAGAGAGGAAAAATTCAGGGACGATACAACCTGTAGCCATCGAATTAGTAAAGAGAGGCTTTTTATTACAAAATACAGACCCCTTTTGAACGCGTCCACAACAAACGGTATATCCACCACGGCCTTAGAATAAAACAAACACACACGCAAATATTAAAAATGATACACTCAAGAAATTCCCAAGAATTCATTAAAAATCAGAAATTGAAAGAAGCATGTCGTACATATATATGTATATATATATATGTATGTATGTATGTATGTATGTATGTATGTATGTATGTATGTATGTATTAGTGTGTCTGTATTTGTCCCCCTCACCATCGCTTGACAACAGATTTTGGTGTGTTTACGAACCCGTAGCTTAACGGTTCGGCAAAACAGATGATAAAATAAGTACTAGGCTTACAAAGAATAAGTCCTCGGGTTGATTTGCTCGATTCAAGACTGTGATTCAGCATGGGTGCAATCAAAATGACTGAAGCAAGTAAAAGAATAAATAATTAGAAGAGTATATGCGTGTGAATGTGCGTATATATATATATATATATATATATATATATATCTATATATATATATATTATATATATATATAATATATATATATATATATATATATAATATATATATGTGTGTGTGTGTGGTGTATGTATATATATATATATATATAAGGCGCATGGCTCAGTGGTTAGAGCGTCAAGCTTACGATCGTGAGGTTGTGAGCTCGAATCCCGGACCGGGCTGCGTGTTGTGTTCTTGAGCAAGGCACTTTATTTTCACGTTGCTCCAGTTCACTCAGCTGTAGAAATGAGTTGCGACGTCATGGGTGCCAAACGGTATCGACCTTTGTCTTTCCCTTGAATAACACTGGTGGCGTGGAGAGGGGAGGCTGGTATGCATGGGCGACTGCTGGCCTTCCATAAACAACCTTGCCCGGACTTGTGTCTAGGAGGGTAACTTTCTAGGTGCAATCCCATGGTCATTCATGACCGAAGGGGGTCTTTACTTATATATATACATGCAATGATTTGATGCACATAATAACAAAATCCCTAAGACCACAAATACAATAAACGTTGATGTAAACATTTCTTCAGTACGCGTGTGTTGTGTTATGCGAGCAGACACACATAAGCGAAGAGAAAATAATTCATTATGCAGACGAATCCATTTTATTCAGGTGGAAGAGTCGAATTTTCTATATTACAGGGATGCCTGATTAAAATTCTCCACCAATGATTGGCACAGCTAACCAAAAAGTCAGCTTCGCTAACCGCTAATCCGCTAACTAAACAGGTTAGTTTCGCAGACGCTAACCCCTTGGGTGCAAAGCTTAGGTGCAAAGTGCCTAATGCAAACCTGTACAACAATCGCAGGGTGTATCATAAACCAATCTAATGCATATGAAAGAATTCAAATGCGTGTAAAAGCTTACATAACATGTGAAGTTTCAATTTCGTATAACCATGAAAATATCACAAGTTGGATAGTGTTTAGAATGTAGGCTAATTTTTTCTGTTGGTCTGATAAAGAATAATTTACGGCATCATGTCGAAGAGTAAGAATTATATTTCACTTCTCAACGAAGGAATATAACCGGCAAAATTGGCGTTGCATTAATCTCCTTTTAGGTTAAAATGCTCTACAATTATTTAGAAATATATCGCAATATATTTGATTTCATGACAGAGATGCTAAGTGCTTATTACTATATATTTGTACAGAATATTACTAAGCACTTCTAAGCGAATGATTCTCTAACACTCTAGATTCTTTATGCCTCATTGATGTTTGCACGTGTATCAGAAATCTGAGATATCATCGTCTGCGAAGAATGTGCATATTCTTATCAATAAACTATGTTTGGTTTTACTTACGTTTGGAATGTATATCTTACATATGCATCAGATCCAAATTTCATCAAGATGTAAGCTATACTTTAATAAGTTCTAGGAATAATATTCGGTTAGCTTTGTTTCTGTGCAAACACACTCACACTCACACACACACATACATACACACACATATGTATGTGTGCATACATATATATGTGTGTGTGTGTGTGTGTATGTATATATATATAAACACATATATATGTATGTCTACACAACATACAAACACACACTCACCGATGCACGCACGCACACACACACATATATATACATATTTATCTTGTCATGAGCACATTCTCTTGTCGTCACCTGAATTTTCTTATGAAAGGGATTTTTAATATATGTCACCGGCATCATTGAGGTAAGGAAAAATTATCAACGACACCGCTAATTGATACATTTGACACATGAATAATTAGCACAATAGCATGGCCTGGAAGAAATATGGATTACATGGAAAAATGCGAGCAAGAGAAATAATAATTTGTCCTGTAATTTTCCAGGTTTATAATCTTAAGAATATTATTTCTCTTGCTCGCATTTTTCCATGTAATACATTACGGCCCACTTGATTCGTCTTCATGTTAAAAATCTGACAACAACTCATCGACAGTTAACCAGGTGGCCGCTGATAATATTTAGTACAAGATTGTTAGAAATAATGTGGGTCCTGTAGCAGAGAATAAATTTTTATCGCCTGAATACTAATGTCAGGCGATAAAAATCCCACTAAAAAGACCAGTTATATATTCTAACGCACAAAGTCTCACATCACTGACAATTATCTCTGCATAGCATCTAAATAAATGAGAGAGAGATTAAGGCGTTATAACTCAATTTCGGGAAGTGGAATAGGTAGTAATATGAATTAATTTACATGCAGATCTTTGCAGTGATGTCACGAAATATAGCATGGATAGATCAAATCATTAACAGGACAACACTACATATTACATACACTAATTAACAAGCTCGAACTCCGTAAACAAACCAATTTAGATCTACCTGTATATGTATGTGTGTTTGTGTATGTATGCATTTTTGTATGTATGTATGTATGTGTTTACTGCGAAGGTTAAAAGGTGTCACACGACTAAATTTATAGTAAAAATGAAGGAAGAAAATGATTTGAGAAGTTTGAGGATGCATTTCCATTTTAATCAAAATACATGGTCCCGGTTGGAATTAGTTTAAAAGAAGATTTAGTCATGCTGAAATAATACATGTAATAAATTAAAATAAATTGCATGAGATTAAGGGTTTCATAATATTAGTTCGCGACGATCGCGTCTTTTGCATAAAGAAATATCAAATGATATTGCTATTTCATTTCCTTTCCTTCCGATTGTTGCAGGGTATTGCTTGCCACAACATCGCCGTCTTAGCTCTTATTGAAAGAGGTAACATAACACACACACTCACTCATACACACATACACACACACGACCACATACACACACACGACCACACACACACATATATATATACATACACATATATATATTTGAATATATAATATATATGCAAATATATATGTATATATTTGTATGTATGTGTGTATGTATGTGTGTGCCTGCGTGTATTTACATATATATTAATTATTCAATATTAATCTGAGTAATACACTCATAACGTACACTTAAAAGCTCCTATACCTGTTATCGCCTGTCATATGCCATTTTACAGCAAGGTTATTCCTTCTTCTGGAAATACATATTGAACTCTGTTAGTGTATACTGAATTTATATACAATTTATACAAGAAAATGGAAGGAATAGGCTTTAATTAAAAACACAACAATTGTTTCTGTGCAATAGTAACAGCTGTTCGTTGCTGATTTATCCGTAACATGCTATTACACAAATTACGTAAATAATATGATCTAGCAGCAAGCTTTGTACTGACACATCATCAGGTGCGCGGCTTTGACAGCACTGCTATGTAATGTTAGAGAAAAAAATCACATACTAACCATTGTTACAATTGCACGGGGCGAATTGTGTTTTGTAATTAGAGCCCTTTCATTCCATCTTTTTGTATAAATTTTATATACATACCTGTATATATGTGACAAACACATGCTTTGTATGTGTGTGTGCATGTGTATATCTATCTATCTATCTATCTATCTATCTATCTATCTATCTATCTATCTATCTATCTATCTATATATATATATATATATGTATATATATATATATATATATATATATGTATATCTCTGCACTTTATGTATGCATATATATATATGTATGTATGTATGTATATACATGAATACATATATACATATATATATATATATATATATACATACAGACATATATATAATATAAATGTATAGATATGTATTTATATACATATAATAATATGTATATAATAATATGTATATAATAATATATATATATATATAAATAATAAATATGTATATGAATATATATGTGTGTGCGTTTGTGTATGTGGGCGTGCGTGTGTGTATGTGTATGTGTGTGCGTGTGTGCTACATATGAGCATCAAAAGAACCAAGACGTGAAAAGAGGTTTAATATTTGTATCCGTAACGTTTATTTTGGCAAGTTTTCCGTGCGCACAGAATTTTCGGACCGGATGTATATTGATATGACTAAATATCCATAATTAACCATTAATACACACATAAGTATACGTATGTAAATATATGTACGCATGTGCACGCGTGTATGTGTGAGTGCAAATGTGCTTCTATGGTTGTACAGATGGTATACACAATGGCAAAAACACCCAGATGTAGGGGCATTAAGTGATAAAAAGAAAATAACAACATTATCAAGCAATAATTGTACTAAAAGCATTCGACTAAACTAACTTTCCTTATAGATTTGGCCTTGCGCCTAGTGGGGAATAGCAAATTACACATTTAAAATTACCCTCATACATAAGTATTCACTTGTATGTATATATACATACACACACACACACACACACACATATATATATATATACATACATATATATATATATATATATAAGTGTAGGAAGAAATGGAGCTGAACGAAGATTTAACAAAATTCCTTTATATTATTTTCTACATATGTTTCGATATATATATATATATATATATATATATATATATATATATATATATATATATATATATATATATATATATATATATATGTATATTATATACATATATATGTATATATACTTATACATATTTAATCACACACACATATATACCTTCATTTTGCCTTTTCTTTTGTATTTTCTAATTTTGAATACTTGAATTTATAGACATATACACACATGCATTTAAACTAATATATATATATTTCATCTTCGACATATATGCTTTCTCATTGGTAATGTTTTCTGGTATATTTGCTTAAATGTATCTCTTTCCTGAAAAAAATTGCTCTTCATATCTTAGGCTCTGATGATGATAACGGTTTACTCAGGCACTCAAATATGAGTTCACCTCATCCAATATTTGGATGATGAAGCTAATGAAGTTTATTCGTTTGTTTTATATATATATATGTATATATATATACTTGTGTGTGTGTGTGTGTGTTTGTGTGTGTGTATGTATATATGTATGTATAGATATATATAGACACATAGAGACAGAAAGAGAGGGAGAGCCCGATACAGGGAAGTATTTCCATACATATATATGCCTATTGATATATGGGCTTATATGTACTATGTATATGTATATATACCTATTCATATATATATATTTACACATACATACACAAACACACATACTCACACACACACACACATATTCACGGTATATATGTATAGATATAGATGTTCATAATATATATGTGTACGTGTGTGTGCATGTGTCTGTATGCATGTGTGTGTATACACACATACACATTTTGCCTTTTATAGACTTCTTTCTTTTGTGTTTTTTGATTTGTTTATTTTTATACACACGCACGCACGTATACACACACACACACACCACACATATATATATATATATATATATATTATATATATATATATATATATATATATATATATATATATTATATATATGTATATGTGTATATATATATATATATATTATATATTATCTTGCCACATCATGTTTTCGCGTGGGTAATCTTCTGTTTCCTCTCCTTTTGTTATAATATTCACTGCTGTAAAAGAATAATAGTAACAATAATAATAATAATAATAATAATAATAATAATAATAATATTAATAATAATAATAATAATAATAATAATAATAATAACAACAAGAACAACAATAATAATAGAATAAAAATACGGGTTTTATATTACAATATAATGAAAATACAAAACTGTCAGAGCGGAGAGAAGATTGTAATTCCAGACAAAACATTATGTTACACATCACTTCGTGCAAGCGATGTATATACATATCACGCTAACACCTCACTCCATCCCTCATACAACATTTATATATGCACACAGAAATTTCTTCTCTTTCCTTCTTTCATACCTCTTTCAATATATAAATACACACTACACACATTACATATACATATACATATACATATATATATATTATATATAATATATATATATATTATAATATATATATTATATATATATACGCATATATACATATACATACTTACATGTATGTATATATATTTATAGATAGATACATAGATAGATACATGTATGTCAGTGTGTGTGTGTGCATATTATTAGTGTGTGTATATTTGTGTGTGTACGCGCGCGCGTATGTGTTTATATATATATATATATATACACATATATACGTGCATATATATTAATATTTATAAACCATACACTCTCGCGCAGGCATACTCTTTTATCTATCTCACTTCAAGAGGTGCAGCTATGCTGGGGCGATAGAAAATATAAAATTATATATATATATATATATATATATATATATATAAAGATAATAGGCTATAATATTGTGAGTATTTATTTATCTATACATACATATACATACATAAAATATACATACATACGTACATGCATATATATATATATATATATATATATACTAGCAGTATCGCCCGGCGTTGCTCGGGTTGTAAGGGAAATAACTATATACGCATTTTCAGAGAGTTATAGCCAAAAAATAGCAAACAAATGCATTAAAAATTGAAAAAAAAATAAGGTAATTTTTTTTTTTAATCGTTGACACATCGTAGATATTTTTAGAGAGTTACTTCCCTTATATAAAAGCGAAAAAAAATGCATTAAAATGGAAAAATATGATGGTAATTTTTTTTTAAATCGTAGACTCATCGTAGACGCGCGCTAATACCCAGAAGGGCTCGATATGAATCACGACTATAAGATACCCGCTTTTGGTTAAACTGCACCGCAAAATATGGGAGTAGTTACGAATCTAAATCGTAGGAGACAGACACACAACTTCACTCTTATATAAGATGCTTTTTTTTTTCAGTCATAGAGTTAGATTTATGAAGGTCTTCAGTAGAAAATCCTTCGAATTCTGACTCGCTGCTTGATATAATGAAATTCGTATCCATTTTTTGTCAGAATTACAAATTTTGAAAACACAATAGGAACAAATTTCGGAAAAAAATCTCCCATAATTCACGGAATTAAAATTACACTTCGATTTTTGTACAAAACTGTATTTGAAGTGTTTACGAAGTATAATACGTGTTTTCACGAATGTACTAAAGAGATTTACTGATATTCTCATTTAAATATGAATAGGTAAATTCGGGCGGTTTGGTAACGAAAGGGTTAAACGGATGCATACATCTCTTATTATATTTATTAATAACTATATATAAGTGTCGTCTGTTTATACATAAACACTGTTTCATACTTTCAGTTTAGTCTTCCTCAAATCACTCTGTCGCTATTTACTCTCTTCCAAGAACATTTTCACTCACTCTTATCTCTTAGCTTGCCATATATTTTACTCATGTATCTATCAGCGTGATAGACAGAAACAAATATTACATCGCCATCGCCATCGCCATCGCCTTCTATTGTCTACCTGTCAACACACACACAGTGAATTAGTTTCATTTTATTCGTTGCACACTGTGTGTGTGCGTTTGCGTGTGCTGTAAACCAGACTAAGAAAAGCATTTGACATACACACCAGAATGTGAGTTTTCTGTAAATTTTGCTTAATTGGAGTTTAAATTTTAAAAACTGGACCTGGCATGACCCGATGCATTCTACTCTTAAAAATGGTAGGTAAATTGTAATTGAAGAAATCCTATATTGTAGATTTCTATAAGTGACAAAGGGAGGCAGATAAAATCTGCCTTTTATAATAAGAGATATATATGTAAATATAATGTGTGACTATTATTCGGCAGCCATGATAAAACTCCGAGTTTCGGATGTCGGGGCGGAAACCCACGCCAGTATCTCTTCAGTTATCGGGCCATCAAAAAGATGCTATGAATATGGTCCGATAACTGAAGAGATGCCGGCGCGGGTTTCCGCCCCGACATCCGAAACTCGGAGTTTTTCATGGCTACCGAATAATTATCACATATGATATTTACCGATAGACTCCGCTATTTATCGAGGTCTCTTTCATTCTTTTGTTCTCTAACCATTTCTATCAACACCACACAACACACACACCACACACACACACATATATATATATATATATATAATATATATATATATATATAATATATATATATATATATATAATGTATATATATATATATATATATATATATAGCTGGTTGGATATAAATTCGTACATATGCAGCTTTGAGTAAAATATAACACCCAATACATACACCATCATTCGCAGGGCCCATATACAAGCGCTGGTTGTAGTATTTTATAAACTTTATCTTCTTGATTCTTAGTACTGAATTCGAATTGTACTTTGGTGACGTAATTGTTTTCTCTGTAAACGGTTCAAGAAGTACAAAAACAATAGACTGGTGCTCATATTTCGAAGGAATAATTCTCTTAATACAGTATGTAAAATATTTAAATATGCAAAAAAGTAAAAAATATAGGCATTGGTTTCATATGATTTAAAGTATATCGTTTCTATTGCTCCATGGTTCAAATGGTTAGATATTCTCATATCAAGTTAGGCCGTTTCATTTTTATTGAGTCAAACAAGCATGTATAGAAATGATGGGAGTTAATCACTTATTGCCTAGTTTGGAGAGCGCTCTTACTGTATAATCAATCACTTTTGTTTCTCGAACGCAATAAGTGAGATAGGGTGCGTTAATAAAGGTAACAGGAAGAATGTTCTGATAATCCCAATGCAAAAGTGACAGAGTTTCTGTGTTCTCGTTTCAATACCTAGAGGGTCAGCTATACTTTTCATTTCTCAGGCTTCGATTAAATGTTTACCGACCGAGAGCAATGGATTGGCGTAACTGTTAAAAGGTCGCCAGACTGCCATTTGCTATCTGTTCCTGAAATTTGAGCGATGACACTGACACCAAGTTCTATTGGCCCAAATGTAGCAGCCCTTCCTTCAGCAGCATTAGTAGCGTCTAAAGGGGAGACTTGCATGCGAAGGCAGCTGCCAAGTTTTCCCAAAATTCCTTGCCTAGACCTGCATACACAAGCGCGTATTCAAGGTTAACCTTAATTAAAGGAAGCCTGTTCTCTTGTGTCTTCTTTCTCTCTCCCCTCTCTCCATCCTTCTCTCTCTCTCTCTCTCTCTCTCTGTATGTATGTATATGCGCAGATTTGTATGTTTTGTTTTATGTATGTATTCTCATGCAAATAGTTGCATATCTAGACATGCTAGTATATACTTAAATGGTAAAATTCTGGAACGTTTTACAGATTTTAACAATTCCAGTGATGGGTTGGATCTGTAGTCTTCGAATCAGTTTTCTCCTTTCAGGTTTTGAGAAGCCTAATTTCTCAAGATTGGTATTTAGGCAGTGTGCCTCAATAATTACAGGTATAAACTTGAACTTGTTATCTGGTTATAGTAGCTGCAGATTTCTCAATAGTTCAGTGTAGGTATTTTCTTTTTAACCGTTCTTCAGCTTTATGTTAACACCCGCTGGGCATCTACTTTCCACAACTGTACACAGTTTCTCTTCTCTATCCCAAATCATTATAGCAGGTCTATTGTGTTTACATTTTATTGAGGTTTTCACTGGAACATTCCACCAGTACTCCTTTTTATCATAAGTGGCTATGGCTTCTAACATACTTTGGGTTCTTATTTCTTTGACCCCCAGGGTTATTCCTCCGACGGATTTCATTATATAGTGTCCTAGCTACAACATCATGGCTCATCGGTAGCTAATACCGTGATGACAATTTTGGACAACTGATAATGGGTTCTCATTCCTAAGGTATCGTTTTGCTGATGTTATCATTATTATCATTATCATCATCATCATTATATATTTAAGGAACTGCCTAAAATTGAACTCGCAATCGTGGGCATATAGCGTAATGGTTAAGATGAGGGCACATATCCGTCCAATGTAAATAATGTAAATACCCGCTAATGATATAGGTAACATTTTCGGTGTTAACTCCACAAAGTCTGCATCGGTTGTCACATTTTACTGCTTTTTCTGCAACTCTGACCCTTTTGGGCGTCAGGTATTTGCTTGATATTTTCTGTTCCTGGATTGCAAACGCATACTTTGCAAAGTGGGAGGTAGTAATACAGTTGTTGGTCCATGATAGACTGCTTTGATTATCAATGTTGTGTGTGAAGGAGGCGATCTGGCAGAAACGTTAAAACGCCGGGCGAAATGCAGGGTAGTATTTCGCCTGTCTTTACGTTCTGACTTTGCCTTTCATCCTTTCGAGGTCGATTAAATAAGTACCAGTTATGCGCTGGGATCGATGTAATCGACCTCATCCCGTTGTCTTTGCTTGTCTCCTCTATGATTAGCCCCTTGTGGGCAATAAAGAAATAGATTATCAATGTTGTGTATGTGTGTGTGTGTGCGTATGTGTGTATGTGTGTGTGCGTATGTGTGTGTGTGTGTGTGTGTGTGTGTGTGTGTGTGTGTGTGTGTGTTGTGTGTGTGAGCCCACCATCTTTGGCAGGATACTAATATTTGAAAATATTTGTGTAGATTACATTGCGTGCTAATAGTCGCAAGAATTGTGACCATGTGTCAATGTTAAGATCCATCATTGAATGAACTAACGAGGTTGTCTCTATGAAATAATACAGGGGCTTTACGTGGGCAGATAACCTTCTAGAAATAATGACCAAATTCACTACAAGTCACACCGTGTATCGAGACGGTCAATAATAGTGATAACACACGCACTGATTCAATATCACTTCTTTATTGGTTAAGTCTCTAACCAACTAACAAATCGATCGTTTCTTTAAAATGTTAGTGAAAAATTAAATAATTTTAGTGACATCCCTATGTCTCCAAGGACTGGTTTGATACTCAGAGAACCTTGATTAGCAAACAGCCGATTAATTGCTTGACCAACACATTAAACAAACGATCGATTCGTTATTTTTCTTAGATATTTAACCAATTTTCTGACAATAAAGAAGTGATATTGAACCAGTTCGTGTGTTATTAGTATTGGTGTTACAACACTCCGAAGACACAACAAGGTACTATAAATACATTTTTTATAAATATCACTTTTCCTACTATATATATCTTTCAATTATGGATATACTTTTAATAATATTCGGGGAAACAACTAGTCGTTATTTTGTTGTTTTCTGGGGAGAGTCATTTTCTTTTTGTGCCTTATAATTTAACATACTCACCGGTAAGACTATTGAAAAGGTTGCAAGACGCAACGAAAATTTTAGGAAAATAAAAATAAGGAATAAGTGGAAATTTTACCGGTGAGTGTGTTAAATTATGAGGCACAAAAAGAAAATGATTCTTCCCAGACACAGCAGAATATGCTTCAACACACGAACTCACATAAAAAATCTTGCAAACCAAATCCCAAAACGAAACTAGTTGTTAGATTATAATAAAATAACGAATAATGAGAAATAAGAACATTGTGTCTTTACCAACAGCAATATACATAGAATAATAACTCAGAAAAATCACTAACTAGAAAAATATTTATCAAGTTTTGCCAGAACATAATTAATTCAGGAAGCATTAAAATGCTACTGAGAAATAATGATGCGATGAAACGAAAGAAGACGATATTAGTTTCAAATTCTGGCACAAGGCCAGCAGTTTTTGAGAAAATCGATTACATCGACTCCAGTACTTGACTGGTATTTATTTATTTTAGTCACAATGACACTTAATAGAAGTAATATTAAACATGTTTCTCCATCTATCTATCTATCTATCTGTCTGTCTATCTATCTATCTATCTATCTATCTATCTATCTATCTATCTATCTATCTATCTATCTATCTGTCTGTCTGTCTGTCTGTCTGTCTGTCTGTCTGTCTGTCTGTCTATCTAACTATCTATCTCTCCCTCTCTCTCACTCGCTCTCTCTCACTCACTCTCTCTCACTCTCTCCAATATATACATATGTATATGTGTGTATTTATTTGGGTATTGAGATGACAAAGGAAAGAACGATTATGTTTCTAACTTCATTTGCTTACAGCTGTTTCCAGGTGGACTCATAGATGAGTGCCTGAGTCTACCACATCCGATAATGGGAACAGATGTAAGCAAATTAAGTTCATACGTTATAATATAATCGATTATTCTTTTGGCATCTCTTTTCTTATGACACATGTTCTCGACTAACGCTTATTAGTATCGGAAAGCTTAAGCGATATATATGTATATATATATATATATATATATAATATTATATATTATATATATATATATATATATATATATATATATATATATATATATATAGGGGGGAAAGTAAGAAAAATCAACGAAAATGCACATTGTAAGTAAAAAAAGTAAAGGCTTTTTATGAAAGGTAACGACAGATATATACAATTAGATGAACTGAGGTAGGAATGAAAGTAATAAAAGTCATAAACGTCATTATTATGAGATTATTAAAGAGATTCAAGCATACCACGGTTTCATGAGATACTATTCATTGCTTTGAATGAATCCAGCTAATGAACGGTGTCAGGTCTAATAGTTCCTGAGTAAAAAGATTATTTGTAGGGGAGGTAAGTAGTTCTGGATTTTGTGAAATTAGGTTAGATATAGAATTGTAATGTGAATGGTGTAAGGGATGTATGGGGGTTAGTGGTATTAATTGAAGGGCTAGTAGTGTTCTGTATTATGTTATGTGTTCATATTTAGTTGGGGAAGATATTTATTAATGAAAGTTGCCTCTTTATTCATTCTTTGTTGCATTGAGGTGTTCTGTGAACATTGATAGAAGGGGAAAATTTGGAAATTAGGATTAAGATACCTAGCATACCTTTCTATGTGTTCACTAACCTCTAACTGTCTGTATTGTGGAGGGGCGAATTTGTTCTTTGTGGATAGTGGTTCTTCGACGGAGTGATATTCCTGATTGTCTAATATAGTTGTTACCACATCTTAAGCATATCATGGCATAAATTAGATTTTCCGAGGCTCAGGTGAAATTCGATTTGATCTTAAATATTTCCATTTTCATTTTGTAACATATTTCTATATATATATATATATATATTATATATATATATATATATATAGATAGATAGATAGATAGATAGATAGATATATAGATAGATAGATAGATAGATAGATAGATAGATAGATAGATAGATAGATAGATAGATACATGCATAATACATACATACATACATGCATACTTTTGAGAGCACTTTAAATGAAGATCTATAGGTATTGTATGAATGTATATGGCTTTGTTCTGTGCTGTCTGTGTGTCGGTATCAAATTATTAGGAGGAAAATCGAGATAAATGATCGATGCTTGATAAGGAATAACCATAATGGATATGTTTCCTTGTTACATGAATTTTTGCACGTCATGTAAAAGTCAGATGAACAATGGTGTGGTGGGTTTCATAAGCTGAATCCTTGTAAAAACTAACATCTAACACACAATATTTTCTCTAGAATCGTTTTCCCTCTACTGCACTGTTACTGCAGGGGTGAAAACTCATACAGTGGCATGATGCACCTACAGTGCGCTAAAGGTTCAATTTTTTCTGTTTTTATTACTCTTCAAATAAATACGTGCGTCTCTATGCTTCTTTGCAGCGCTATCTTTTTCTCGATTTGGCCTTTCTTGTCGACTATTTTCCTTGGTTACTTGGTCTTCAAACTTTTTGATGACTATGATGCTGAGCTGCGCGCTCAAGTTATGATAGCAGCAGTTTTGCCTCCACGTGTGTTTCCTTTGCCATAGTAAGATCACCTAAGAAGCATCTTACTGGCTGTAGTTGACTATTCGACACATTCTTCTTACTCTCTGTGATTCTTTCCCAACAGCAGTTACAGCACGAGCTTGTGTTTGTGTGTACGTGTATATGTTTGGGAGTGTGCAATGTGTGTATGCATGCATGCAAGTACATAATTTGAAAGATTTAGTCGATGATTAGGCAAAAAAGATATCAATATGCATAAATAAACTTGTACGTACAAACATAAATGCGTGCGTGCTTCCATACGTAAATATGTACAGAAATATGTGCATACATACATCCATACATACTTATTGGCATAAACAAATACAAGGAAGAAAAGAAGAATGAAACAGAAAGCAGAGACAATGATATTGGGAGGCAACAGCGAAATAGATAATAGAGGATTGATGCTGAGACAAGACAACTTACAAGATAGGGTATTTTACCTTTCTACTGTAACTTATACTGTATGAAGGAATCTAGGTTGTTATAGAACCTGCTGTTCACTAGCGATGGAATAATGGTAAATATTTTACCAGTTTTGTCCGGAATGAAATATTTCCATTTATCTGATAGTAATACATTTGCACAAGGCTATTATGTAAACATGTATAAATGTGCACATACATAGAAACATGCACAAAAGCATACACGTACATGTATATATGCATGTCTGTATGTATGTATGTATTTGTGTATATGTGTGTATATATATATATATATATACATATATATATGTAATTACACGTATGTACATACATACATATATGGGTGTGAGTGTGTGTGTGTGTACTTGTGTGTGTATATGTGCGTATGTGTGTGCGTTTATGTATATATGTCTGTATGCATTCAAGTAAAATTTGAAGAGGGTCTACGAGAAGATATAATTTCTTTCTACTTTAGGCACAAGACCCGAAATTTTGTGGGGAGGGGGCCAGTCGATTAGATCGAGCCCAGTACGCAACTGATACTTAATTTATCGAAACCGAAAGGATGAAAGGCAAAGTCGACCCCGGCAGAATTTGAACTCAAAATGTAAAGACAGACGAAATGTAGCTAAACATTTCACCCGGCGTGCAAACGTTTCATATTACTTTACTGCACACAAGGGGCTACACACAGAGGGGACAAGCAAGGACAGACAGACGGGTTAAGTCGATTATATCTACCCCAGTGCGTAACTGGTACTTATTTAATCGACCCCGAAAAGATGAAAGGCAAAGTCGACCTCGGCGGAGTTTGAACTCAGAACATAAAGACAGACGAAATACCTATTTCTTTACTACCCACAAGGGGCTAAACACAGAGAGGACAAACAATGACAGAGAAACGGATTAAGTCGATTATATCGAACCCAGTGCGTAACTGGTACTTATTTAATCGACCCCGAAAGGATGAAAGGCAAAGTCGACCTCGCCGGAATCTGAACTCAGAACGTAGCAGCAGAGGAAATACCGCTAATCATTTCGCCCAGCGTGCTAACGACTCTGCCAGCTCGAATCTTTGATATTGAAATACACAGAGGAAAATTTTACAGGCTCACGCATAATAAGCGGAGAAATCCATCCATCAAACTCAAATACACATAACACGTAAGTGCAGAAACATGCGCATATATGTGCACACGTATGCATAGATACAAGTACACATATATAGATGTGCCCCAGACTGGCTGCAGCCTCATAGCTGAAACATATGAAAGAGTAAAAGAAGAACATAATATTCTCATACATGCATATCTATATGCACATATGCACACGTACTCTTATGTAAATGTATATATATATATATATCTACACACACACATATATATATATATCTACACACACATATATATATATATATATATATATATATATATATATCTACACACACATATATATATATATATATATATATTCCTTTGTCTTTGTGTATATGTGTGTGTGTATATATATATACACACACATGCTTACTATATTATATTTTATATACGTATATGTATATATATATATATGCTTCTATGAGAATATTTGCTGGTGCGTGTGCATCTGGGCGTATATATATCTAAAGATGTGCGCACACATACGCATAAACATATGCATAAATATATATGTATGCATATATGTATGAATATATATATACATATATATATATATTCCTTTGTCTTTGTGTATATGTGTGTGTGAGTGTACATATATATCTATGTATGAGTATATAAACATATATATATATATATTCACACATGTAGAAATGTAAGTGTATATATTAATGTGTGTCTGTGTGTGTGTATCTGTGTGTTTGTGTTTGCGTGTACATACATCTATGTACGTATGTCTATAATTCTGTAATTGAATTAACATCTGTAATATATGTATATAAATGTTATATCGTTGTTCCGTTTCATTATGGGAAAAGCAGATAAAAATAATAGGGAGAGAAAAGAGAGAGGAAGTACTACAGTTTCGATAGAGGGCGAGCGTACGATAGAGAGTGAGCGAGAAGGAAAAGAGATAGCAGGCTGAGAGTTGACAGAGGCTAAGAGTATCAGTGAGAGAATAGAGAAGGATAGCAAGAGAAAGAGGAAAATAAAATGAGATAGAGGAAATATGCCACAGTGAGATTGGGGAAGAGAGAGAGCGCGTGTATTAAAGTAGGAGGTAAAAGAGTGAAAAGATATAGCGAGTGATGCGGAGTAATAGAGACAGGAATTAGTAAGGGGGTGTCAGAAGAGGAAGAGAGAGAGAGAGAGAGAGAGAGAGAGAGAGAGAGTGAGAGAGAGAGAGTGAGAGAGAGAGAGAGGTTGATGGCGGTAAGTGTGATGATGCTTGCAGTAGGGTTGAATGAAACTTTCTGCAATTAATAGAGCAATCGCAGAAATGATAAAAACAAAGGAAATCTTACAAGAGGGTTTGTGGCGGGAGAGAGAAGATAAAGGGCGAAGAACTTTGATGTTATGAACATGTAAACTCTGCTCGTTTATATGTATGTATATGTGTGTGCGTGTATATATATATGTGTGTGTGTGTTTGTGTGTGTGAGTGTGTTTGTGTGGTCATGTTTGTGTGTCTATAGTTGTGTGTGCATACTACAAGTTCTGGGAATGTGTGAGTATGTGGGCGGATGAGACTTGATGATGATGATGATGATGATGATGATGATGATGATGATGAAGATGATGGTGACGATGACCGTGATGATGATGATGATGATGATAATGAATATGATCATGACCATGATCGTCATCATAGATATGATGATGATGATCCTGATGATCCGTATATTTGTCGAGAAGACATCAGTGACAGAGTGTTTGCTAAGAATGGTTACAATGTGTGGGAGTAAACCAGACTAGAAAGAGAAATACAAAGATGTAAACATTGTTTAATCATAACAAATGATACGTTTGAGCTATATACATTTGCAAAAGCAACAGACACACACACACACATATACACACACACCACATATATAGCATATACATTACATCATAAAAGACTCGCCCTTTAGATCTGGAAGATATTTCAACCCTACACTCTACTCGGCTTAACCAATCCATACAAAGGTTTACAGCCCATCACGCTCAAAACCAGCCTGAATCGTTTACAGAGTAGGGTCACACGGGTGATGGATTCACTTCAGCCTCTGCTCCACTGCCGGGGGAGTATCGTATCTCCAGTGCAGTGGAAACAGGATCGAATGATTATATAAGGTCCCCTGCTCCTCAGTTTGCCCGGTTTGCTACTTCAACGACTCGAACCTCTATCTCTAGTCAACCTTAATGCGTCCAACCGCAACGAACGTGGCACAATGGACAAGCCTTCATCTCCAGAACACCAACCCTTTGGTCTCTCTTCTTCGCTCAATCTTTGCAGCACGTGTTGATCTAAAACACTCTAGGTAGAATTCAAATCTCACTGTTCTCCGAGGGCCGCAAGTGGTCTCTGATACTCCCCCAGTGTCAGCAACTATAACAAAATATCTTAGAAAATATCTATCTATCTATCTATCTAACTACAAATATATATGTACACACACACACACACACACACACACACACACACACACACACACATATATATATATATATATATATATATATATATGTGTGTGTATGTGTGTATGTATGTAGGTATATATATGATTATATATATATATATGCATGCGTATTTGTCCGCGCGTGTGTGTGTGTTTACGTCTGTTTCTGTCTATATGTGAGTCCGTGTGTGTGTATCATGTGTCTAGCAAGAATATTATTGTGTAACCTTGTGTTGTAACCGATATAGTTATACTTTGAAAGAATGATACTCTCAATAAAATAAACATCTTCACTAATTATAGTTCATTTCTTTATCGTTATTTGTTACAAATTTTAGCTGATGTTTTGCTACAAATATGGCCAGTCACATATATATTGTGTTTTACTGTGTTTTCATTGTGATCGTTTTTAAATTCATAATCATTAACCTGCTCGCGCTGGTGTGTCACTTGATGGTTGGTTGTGCGTGTGGATTGTATCGATCTGTGAGTTTGGTTTGTGTATGAATTATTTGATTGATGGTATTGATTGTAAGTATGGATATTTGTAATTTGTGCATGTCCCGGTTGACAGTATTTGAGTTTAATTTTATTTTTCTCCTTCTGATTCTACTGTTTTTGAAATGGTGCATGATATGTTTGAAGCATGATTACTTCTTTCATTCGCACTTTTGAACTTTTGTGTGAGGTCAATATCGGCTGCGCGTATGCGTACTGTTTCTGTAACCATCCGTAGTGTCGGAGCTTTTCGATGTGTAGACAGAATGTTTATTTCAATATTGTTTATCAAACCACTGTGTGTATTTGTATATTCTTGCAGTATCTGTCTGTATGATTTTATTGAACTAACATCGATTTTCTCCGATCCATTAGCTTATGCACCAGCCATTTCTTCTACTGTATGTTGTCGTCGTCAACCTGCTCTTGCATGCACCTCATGGGTACATTATATTCTTAGTTTTTTTTCTACTCTAGGCACAAGGATCGAAATTTTGGGGGAGAGGACCAGTCGATTACATCGACCTCAGTACGTAACTGGTACTTAATTTATCGATCTTGAAAGGATGAAAGGCAAAGTCGAGCTCGGCGGAATTTGAACTCAGAACGTAAAGACAGACGAAATACCGCTGAACATTTCACCTGGCGTGCTAACGTTTCTGCCAGCTCACCGCCTCTTTAGTTTATTTTTTTTAGTTTATCAGTAGGTTGTTTTTTAAATTGTCTGCAGTAGTCAGTACGATGGTTTTGAGTATGACTTATATATGGGTAACCTTATCTGTCTGCATTTTTGATACTCTGATTGATATTTTTGTTTCGTGAAGTCCTATTTCTAAATTTGTGCTCTACCTCACCTCTTAAATTATGTAATGATGAACATCACACATCGAATGTTTTTCTCATCATAACACAAACATTGCTTGTTTAGTTTCCTTAATTTCTTTTCTAACTTGTTCAATATTTTGCTCTGGTATTTAGAACATAATTTGTAACATTATTTATGGCCATTTCGACATGCGCATGACTATTTCTAAACATATTATTTAATCACATTGCTGTACCTGAATAATCACTATAATTTCTAAAAAAAATTTCATCAGCCAAAAAGACTGCAACAAATTTCCCGAAATTTCCACTACCTTCCATTACTATCCGTTGATTATATTTCTAGTTTACGAGTTAGTTATAAAAAAAATATTTGTTGTTAAGACCTTCACTAGCTTGTCTCTAGTGAAAATATATTTAGTAATTTATATTTTTACTATAATATGCATTAAGCCATTATATTTGCCAATGTTTTTATATATATATATATATATATATATATATATATATATTTTAGCAAAGATACTTAATGATATTATTGGTCTAAACATTAATACAGAAATATATAAATTTCATTTTACCTAGCATTTTTTCTGAGAATAAAAATGTCGCTCTTGTCTGTACGAATAAAATACTTTTGTTTTGTTATTGACGTCATTGTTGTCGATGGTATTGTTATTATTGTTGTTATTATTATTATTATTATTATTATTATCATTATCATTATTATTATTATTATTATTATTATTATTATTATTATTATTATTATTATTATTATTATTATTATCATCATCATCATTATTATTATTATTTATTATTATTATTATTATTATTATTATTATTATTATTATTATTATTATTATTATTATTATCATCATCAGCAGCAGCAGCAGCAGCATTATTGTTATCATTATTATTATTATTATTATTATTCTATGTTTGAGTTTTGCTTTATATTTGTACAAGTTGGCTCCAAGTCTCACCCAGAGACCTCAAGAGACAACAGGTTGGAAGTTCATGTTGTTGTTATGCCTAGTGTGCCATATATTGGGGGGGGGGGTTGTACTAATGAATGTCTAAAAAAAAAAATTTTTTTAAATAAAAATAAATTTTTTTTTCTTTTCCCTCTCCCTTTAAACCGAAAATTATGTTTGTTTTAAACCTTGAGATTACATAGAAAGTATTTTGCGTAGGATATGAGCAGTTCCCATGAGCACTATCTTTTGAATTTCTGCCATTTTTGGGTTTCCCGGTATCTGAGTTAGGTAGCTATCAGCCCCTCTTGCTATCATTCCCAGGGCACCTATGACAACAGGTATTGTTTTAGTCTTCAGGTTCCACATTTTGCTGATTTCTATTTCAAGATCTTTATATTTGCTCAGTTTTTGGTAGGTCTTGACAGATACGTTTATATCGATTGGGACAGTCATATCAATGAGGAGGCATGTTCTTTGTTTGAAGTCTTTCAATATGATGTCTGGCCTATTTGCATCTATCTTTCTGTCAGTTTGAATGGTGAAGTTCCAGAGGAGTGAGATGTGGTCATTTTCAAGCACTGGGTGTGATTTGTGTTCCCACCAGTTTTTTTCATGGGGCAAATCCAGGTTTTTGCAGATTACCCAGTGAATATATTGTGCAGCTCTATCGTGTCTGTTGAGATACTCTGTAGGCGCTAGAAGACTGCACTTGGAGACCACATGGTCAATTATTATTGTTATTATTATTATTATTATTATTATTATTATTATTATTATTATTATTATTATTGTTGTTGTTGTTGTTGTTGTTGTTGTTGTTGTTGTTATTATTATTATTATAATTATTATTATTATTATTATTATTATTATTATTATTATTATTATTATTATTATTATTATTATTATTATTAAGGCGATGAGTTGGACGAAATGCTTAGCGGTATTTCGCCTGTTGCTACGTTCTTTCACCTTGTTGGGGTCGAGAAATTAAGTACCAATTTTGTACTGGCAACACTTCCCCAAAATTTCAGGCCTTGTGCCTATAATAGAAAGGATCATTATTATTGTTGTTGTTGTTGTTGCTGTTATTACATACAACATGGCGCAGCCAACATCAGATACGAAGCCGTAGAAAACCGTTTGAAGTGTATTTTTGAACGTTTTCTTCTACAATTATGCCGACTCCTCAAGTCTAAATCAGCAACTGGTATATTTCTCCAAATTATAAATATGAAAAGCACCATTTAGTTACCAACGTAGCGTTATTTACCCCGAATTATAAGACATATCTACTCCACGTGGAATTCCGCTTGTATAATCGTAGATGTTACCGACAGCTACACCGACGCAAACAGTACTACAGCACCTGTAAGTTATTTGAGATGACGTAAGCCTTAACGCTTTTTGAAGGTGGGGGACTTTTCATTTAAACCAAGAACTTTGTTTCTTTAAAAAAATGATGATGCTGTTGTCGCTGATGCATCACAGAGGCATTCAAATAATAAAGATAGTCTTTGGATATATACAACCTCCTCCACCACGTTCTTAACTATATAAGAATTGAACCAGCTTCCACGTACACTAGAAATACAATCTGTAAATGTAGCAGTAACATTTATTAAACTTTTTCTAGTTTCAAAATGGATGTGATATTGCGTTTGTAATCTATATTTCAAATTTGTGTGTTTGTTAGAAATGAACTTTTTCCTAATAGGAAAACTTCAAATAATTAAAACAAACATAAACACAATATAATATATATATATTATATATATATATATATATATATATATATATATATATATATATATATATATTTATATATATAACAAATGTCGTGGCGAGCGCGATAAACAGAGCAAAATACTAGATACAGACCATAAATATTATCGCTTATGTAAATTTGAATCAGAATGACGTGTGGATCGCTATAGTATATATATTAAATATATATATATATATATATATATATATATATATATATATATATTGATATACCTCTATTTGCATATGTGTCTTCGGGCCAGCTTGCGTATGTGAAAGTGTCTGTGTGTGGCCTGTGTGTGTGTGTATGTGCGTGTGCGTGTGTGAGTAAATGTTAGTGCACTTGAACATATATATATATATATATATATATATATATATATATATATATATATATATATATATATATATATATATATAATCGACCATTATAAGATAGCCTTCAGAAAAATTCTAACAGTTGTTGATGCTTTATATTCTATCTTTTAGAATAAGAATATTTTTCCATCTTTTATATTGAAATGATGAGAATGGTAACGATCAGGCCAACCAGACAGACGAAGACAACGGCGATGATGACAACGACGATGATGATCATGGCGGCAATGTAGAGATGAAATTCAGGTTTTATAATGGCGACAACAAACAAGATTAAAGTTGAAATTATGATGACTAGAAGGAGATGAAAGTGAGCAAGTTAGAAACAGTAGGAATGGAAAATGTTATGCTTGAAGGGTACCTAGTTGGTGGTAGAAGACGTCAGCAACCCCGATTGTAATAGTCATGTAACTGGGCAGGATAGCTGTTGTTGTTGTTGATGATGATTATGATTATGATGATGATGATGATGATGATGATGATGATGATGATGATGATGATGACGACGACGACGACGACGACGATGAGGACGACGACGATTATTGGGAATATAGTTGTAGATGCGTTATGCTATTGTTTTATTGCAGCAGACCAGATTAAGCAATATGTCAGATATTCTGTTTTAGAAAATTTATACATACGTGCATACCCCTTATACATAAACAAACAAAAACCACATACACACTCATAAAATTATGCACATTATACATATATATGTGTATATATATATATTATATATATATATATATATATATATATATATATATATATATATATATATATATTTATATATATATATATATATATATATATATATATTATCTATAGATATTATATATATATATATATATATATATATATATATATATATATATATATATATATATATATATAAATGCACGTGAATCGGTAAGTACTGAAAAACCTAGATACTGGGCGACCCGGCTTCGGGTGAAATAAAGAGAATGTATATGCATTTCTTCTATGCTTTTGATAGAAGACAAAGAGAAGGGGAATTCTCCTGATAGACCGGTTTCCTATTTCTCAGACCAGACGTACCCAGTTTCCTTCCACGAACAATAACAATATTATCTTGAGTACGTATAAGAAAATAATCATATATTGGCATATTAGTGGATACCCTAATTTGCGTTTTCCTGATTAATATACAATATATATGTATTCTGCACAACACAACGTGAATCGAACGAACTGCACAGTAATTAGAACGTTAGCAAACCTATCAGTAGGGAGTCGTAGAAGGAATGTAAAATATCTCTTTCATGAACGAAAACATCACATGTAGGAAAAAAATTACAAGGTCGAAAATGTATCGTTTTAGTGAATTTTAAATACGATATTGTTAAAAGTGTTTGCATAATGTCAAAATTCGATATCTATAGATATATAGATATGTAAATAGTGATATATAGATACGTAAATAGTGATATATATATATATATATCTATATATATATATATATATATATATATATATATATATATATATATATATATATATATATATATAATTTAGATTCTGATGAATATGGTACTTAAGTTGAGGCACCAGAATTTAGTTTGGTATTATCCATACAATTTGAAAATAAGGTGATTAAAATCAAAATAAGTAGCAAATATATCTAGAGGTAATGCAGTGAGAATGTTTCATGCGACTCCATTTAATTGAACAATGCAATCATTTCATTACATCAATTCAAAATGTAGAGCAATCCTCAGCTGCACAAAGACATAGAAATTAATTAAATTAGGACACATTAGTATAATTAGTATAACTGTAGTACTACAGTTAACTACTATAAGTAACTACTATAGTAATTAAGTATAGGACTACATGATAAGACTTCCCCTGTCCTATTAGCACTGATCTACTAATAAGCGATCCCTTAATAGCAGCCAGCAACTTGTTTGAAGTATTCTTTTACTAAACCTCATGACATTGCTTCAAATATATCTTGATTTTATGACTATACCATTTCGAATGTCTGTTTACTCCACCGAACCTACTCCAAACATATACTACCCTCTGTCTTCTCTCAGCCTTAAATATACAAAGGATTTGATAAACTAGTCTATACATTAAAACTGACCCCACCACCGTATTTCAAAACTAAATAACAGAAAAATCAATGACAGGCAGAGTCTTTCTTGAAAACATTTCAGTTACAACTGTGATGCTGCTGATAAAAGATGTCTATCTCCTTATCTTCTCGGAGATTTGGGGTAAAATTATACTAATGCGTTCTAATTTAATTAAATTCTATGTCATTCTGCAGCTGAGGATTGCTCTACAATTTAAATTGATGTAATGAAATGATTACATTCTCCAATTAAATGGAGTCGCATGAAACGATCATACTGCATTACCTCTGGATATCCTTGTGGCTTATTTTGATATATATATATATATATATATATATATATATATATATATATATATATATATATATATATATATATATATATATATATATATCATATATACATATATATATATATATATATATATATATATATATATGAGTCCTTCACCTGCACTTCTACCATCTCTTCTACTGCATCTCCTGCTCTCTCTGCCATTTTCTATACATCGGGCAAACGGGATGCCGCTTGGCTGACCGGTTTGCGGAACACCTCTGAGACATCCGACTCGGCAATGATACCCCTGTCTCGCGCCATTTCCGCTCTACCGGTCACTCTTTGCAACACCTGTCCATGTTCGGATTGACCTTGCACAGGGGACATCCTGACTCCCGATTGCGCCGTGAACAGGGATTAATCTTCTCTCTTCGCTCCTTTGCGCCACGAGCTCAACTCTCCTATCCTCTTCATCTAACCTCTTCTCCTCGTCACTCACCCCCTCACACCTACATCCTCCTACCCACCCATACACATACCAACTTAAACTTCCCTATACTTCCAATACTACCCCACCCCTTACAACATCTCCCACATACCCACATTTACCCCCACCGTCCACCTATCCACATCCCACCTCTACACCAACCCTCAGCCTAACCCACACCCCACTTTTGCGTTCCCCACTCCCACCTCCCCCACCTCCCTTCACCTTGACACCAGGCACACACCACCATGCCACACAACGCATCTTATCACCACACACAACCACGCACACATCAGCACTGACCACTTCCCAGACCAATATTTTCACACCTACTCATACACACACGCCACCGTCAAGATCACCAGCCCTCTTCCACACGCACATACAAACTCTCTTGTACACACGCACGCGCACCTTCGTTTTAGGATCACCGCCACTTTTTTATCTCCCCTGCTCCCTAGCACTCCTGTGTTACCCTTTTGCCCGGCCTTCGCTATGAGAGGTCGCTAGCCACTACATATTCTTTATTTTCTCTCCTTGTTTCTTTCTGTGTTCCTTTCTAAATCTGACAGATAAAGCGATTGACATTGTAAAAAACGTGTAAACATGAGTATAAAGATAGATTATACAATTTTAAGCTATATTACAATAGACCAACCGGACATCTAATGAAGACCGATTGAGCAAATCGCAAAATACGAATAAATGCGTCCTATTTATTTTCACTAGTTACTCTATATTCTGTGACTGACAAAACTTTGCTGGTCTGTCGGTTCGTGTGGAACACTTCCTCCAACTGAAGCACTATTCCCTTCTATACATTCAGTGAGTATTTTTATGAGTGCTAACTTACACAATCACCTCGATTTCAAGAAATCCCCTTTGATATATATATATACAGAAGCATATGCCCGTGCGTGTCTGTGCTCATGTGGTTGTGTGGATGCTTACACACACACACACATATATAGATATATATACACATACATACATATATATATTATATATGTACAATATATATATATATATATATATATATATATATATATATGTTATGTATGCATATATATAGAGAGAGAGTGAGAGAGTGAAGATACGTGGCTTAGTGGTTAGGGCATTCGGCTCACGATCGTAAGGTCGTGAGTTCAATTCTCGGCGACAGGCTGTGTCCTTGAGCAAGACACTTTATTTCACGTTGCTTCAATCCACTCAGCTGGCAAAAATGAGTAATACCTGTATTTCAAAGGGCCAGCCTTATCATACTCTTTGTCACGCTGAATCCCCCTGCAAACTACGTTAAGGGCACACGTGTCTATGAAGTTCTCAGCCACTTATACGTTAATTTCCCGAGCCAACTGTTCCGTTGGTCGTATCACCTGGGGACCCTCGTCGTCGTAATCGACGGAGTGCCCCTATATATATATAGGGAGAGAGAGAGAGAGAGTGACAGACAGACAGACAGATATATAGATAGATATCCATTTGCATATATTCAGATATATATGTATATATGCCTTTGTGTGTACGTATATATGTACAGACACGCGCACATATAGAGTTATAAATCAAAACATGCCAGTGCTTTCAATGACGTATGTGATTTGAATTATATCAAATTCGTACCATCCAACATCTGACGTGTGAATTATACCCTTATATAATCTATGCAGTTCTAATAAACGCATATTCAACATATGTTAAACACCTTGTGATAACTTCTATTCCCCAGGAGATATGTTTCCACTGCGCTACCGTCGCCTCCGCCAACGCTACAAGATAAGGACATGTGTTAACGAAAGTTATGCGAATTCTCTCCCCAGCATATGCCACCACCACCACCAGTATCAGCATCTGCAACTTCATCACTACCACAATCGTCACAATCAGCATCTTATAAACACTGTGGTTTATTTACCTATCATCTACCCCAGCTACATTACTATGGTGATAACATTACTAAAATCCAAACATTCACTGCTTTTAACATCGACGTAAAACAACGTCACATGATCAACCTGAAATTGAAGCTAAATCCCCCATAATCTTCAATAATGTTTTCTTGTTTTGGGGGTTATTTTTCGCTTTTTTTTGTTAATCTAGAATATATTCTGCAACTTGTTTCAATCAATTGACTGCGGCTATACTGGAGCACCGCCAATTGAATAATGTAATTATTGTATGGGAATCAATGATGGGATTATTGTTGCTGAAACACCAAATTTGGTAGAGCATCGGACGAAATCATTTGCAGTATTTCTTCCGATTCTGGAAGTGGGGTGTTTAAGGTCGACAAAAGTTAACTTTGCATTTCGTTAGTGGAAATTCATAACTTTTCATATAATAAATATGATAAACAAAAAGTCCTGTTGTTGTTGTCGTCTCTGCCTAGTATGTTATTTATAGTTTGGCGTACCTCAGTCAGTTGGTGAACGCTTCACGCTGTATGAATTTCTATAGTACACTATAGTATACTATAATTTGTACCTACCCCTGATGGTATATCTATATATATAAAACTCTACTTGTGTGTCTCTGTGTGTATCTGTGTGTGTGTCTGTGTGTTTAACTTCCCTAGTCAATCGTAGAACCACCAAAAATGGGTCACTTAAAGTTTAGGCGAATGAAAATTGAACTGCGCTATTTCTGTTCCGAAATTCATCTCGCAAGTGCAAAAATCGATAATGTATTTGTTTAGGCCTTATCCCATGCATTGAATAGTGAACTTTACTCAGTCAGCTGTTCGACGTGCAAGCATGCGTAAATTGCATGAAAAATAAAAAATCAAGATATAAAAACGAATCACCGTAAGTAAACATTGTAGAAATTCGGCAAAGAAATGAATTTTCGGGATGTAGCCTGGAGGGTTTTTCGTATGATAGAAGAAGGCTAACTCTTCCTTCCGTAGAAGAAAATATTCAAATCGGACAATGTTAACACCAAAAATTATTTACATCAAAAAGGTGCCTTTTTTCTATGAAAATCCCTATTTTTTACGATGTTTTGATTGCTGTGTCGCCATTTTTCGGTGTATTTCACTTAAAGAGAATAACAAGCTACATACTGCCAAATTTTTACTTTTCAAAAATTCCAATTCTAAAGGGTCTAAACAAACCGCAACGCCGGGCGATACTGCTAGTATATATATATATATATATATATATATATATATATATATATATATATATATATATATAAATATGTATATATTGTTGTGTCTGGGGTGATTCAATCTATTTTAGTGCCTTATTATTTTAACACACTCACCGGTAAAGTTTCCACTCATTTACTTATTTAATTTTCTAAAATTTTCGTTGCGTCTTGCAACCTTTTCAATAGTCGTTGACGCTGTCCGTTATCCGAGCTGATAATATACGTATATTGTTGGAACATGAATAGAAAGCTTAGCTGCGATTCATAAATAACGTGTACGCAAAGATAAAAACCACTAGTATGGTTTAGCGGACATATTCATGAGTTCCTTAAAAAGGGATTCAAAAGCAGACATAACTTTTTTATAAAATAACATATGTTATTAAAACTGCACATATAAACTGACATACGCCTTTCAAATTGCACATGTTGATTATTGTATAACCCTTTCTCAATACAAATATACTCAACATAGTTTTCATCACAAGGAATACTTGTCTGCTGTCTCTGAAGTCCTCTTTCAAAGCATTCACATGGGCTCAGTTGTACCCACTTTTTCACAAGAACTTTCACTTCGTTTGTGTAATCAAATCATTGAGTATGAAGATTGTTCTTCATTGGATCAAACAGACGGAAGTAGGAAGCCAGATTCATACTGTACGGTCGATGGGGTGCACTAATCAGCTCAGTTTGCTGAGAACCTGATTTGTTGCCAAAGATGACTGGTCAGGCATTGTTGTGGTGAATGTAAATCGCATTTAAATGTTAGTTCGGTTTCTTCATCCTAATGTCTAATCTATGCTTTTTTAGTTCTTCAGTGTCCTGTCGCTGACGGTACAAACACGTTCCAGAAAATCAAAATGAATGACACCCTTGTCATTCACCAAAACACTCAACTTTCTTTTCTGTACAGAGCACTAGTTCTAAAACGTCTTAGGCTTTGGAGAAGAAGTGTGACGTCATTCCATCGACTGAGGTATCGTTGAAGATTATAAAAGATTTAGATCACATTTCATCCGATATGACTAGGTCGAGAAAAGAACGTATTCTCATTAACTTCAAAGACATTCCTCACACGAGAGCAAATTCTACTATTTTCCTCCTTCAAATCAGATATCAGCTGACAAGGTACCCAACTTCGATACACACATTCCAATAGACAGAACCTTATACCATATTTTACAATTCATATTGATTTCCAATCTTGGAACAAGGCCAACAATTCCGAGGGAGTGGTCAAGTCGATTATATCGAACCCAATGTTCAGCTGATAATTATTTCATCGACTCCGAAAAGATAAAGGAGAAAATTGACCGCAGCGGAATTTGAACTCAAATTTGGACGAAATATTTTAAGCATTTTGCCTGGCGTGCTAATGATTTCTGCTACCTCGCCGCCTACATATAGACTACAGCGAAGTTATCCAACAGCTGACGAAGAGTGACTCTTCTGTTCTCGTGAGTCAACTCATTCACTAGTTGACGAATCGTGTTAATTATAGTTGATGATTTCCAACCGTATGATCTCCACAAACAGCCTATACACTTCAGGGATGCTATACATCCTGCAAAAAAACGCCATTAAGGACTCAATGATGGTGCATTGTTTCTTCTTGAAACATTTTATTTGCGTACAATGAAAATGAGCAAGAAAAAGTTTTACTTTAGAGGAACAGATAACCTACAATCATATAGAATTTGAACAACATATGTCTGCTATAGATATATACATTTATGAATATTTTGATATTTATATATGTATATATGCACACATATAATATACATATACATAAATATGCAACTGGATATATATATATATATATATATATATATATATATAATTATTATATAGAAGGAGCTTCTACAGGACTAGAACTGTTTCATTCAAGAGAAATCATCAGTCCTGTAGAAGCTCCTTCTATATAATAAATTAATTTTACTCTGCTATGTATTGAGTACCTTATTTACTGTGGTTAACCCCGAATCAACCCGGGACCTACATATATATATATATATATATATATATATATATATATATATAGGCGCAGGAGTGGCTGTGTGGTAAGTAGGTTCCGGGTTCAGTCCCACTGCGTGGCATCTTGGGCAAGTGTCTTCTGCTATAGCCCCGGGCCGACCAATGCCTTGTGAGTGGATTTGGTAGACGGAAACTGAAAGAAGCCTGTCGTATATATGTATATATGTATGTGTGTGTGTGTTTGTGTTTGTCCCACTACCATTGCTTGACAACCGATGCTGGTGTGTTTACGTCCCCGTCACTTAGCGGTTCGGCAAAAGAGACCGATAGAATAAGTACTAGGCTTACAAAGAATAAGTCCCGGGATCGATTTGCTCGACTAAAGGCGGTGCTCCAGCATGGCCGCAGTCAAATGACTGAAACAAGTAAAATAGTAAAAGAGTAAAGAGTATATATATATATATATATATATATATATATATACATAGGTGAATGAATTATCCTATGTTTATAGTCAGCATGGAAAATTCGTTGAACCGAAACCAGGGTAGCAAATTCACGTCAGAAACACGGTTGAAGCGACCTGTCCAAGGGTAGAAACTCCAGGTTCATGTGCAGAAATTTGTGTGTTGTATATGAATAAATGAAAGAATAGAGTCGAACGAAGATGTTAACAAAATTCCTTTACTCTCGACATATGTTTCGAAGACAACATGGTTTCATTCCAAAGGAATAAAGGGTGCATTATGCAATCTTCTCATCAGGAAAGAAAGGGAGCCTCTCCCGACAACAAGACAAACAAAAACGGTTATCGTTTTGTTTACCATGTAGGCAGTCATCGAAATTTTTGTTTGTCTTGTTGTCGAGAGAGGGTCCCTTTCTTTCCTGATGAGAAGATTGCATAATGCACCCTTTATTCCTTTGGAATGAAACCATGTTGTCTTCGAAACATATGTCGAGAGTAAAGGAATTTTGTTAACATCTTCGTTCGACTCCATTCTTTCATTTATTTATATATATATACATATATATATATATATATATATATATATATATATATGTATGTATACACACATACATGTATGCAATTATTATACACACACACACGCAACAAATACAAACATATATATGCAGCTGTCTCTCTAAATATATACATATATGCATGTATACATATATACATGCATGCATATGCATACATATATGTAAATATATATTTGTATGTATATATATATATATATATATATATATATATATATATATATATATATATATATGTACACACATATATATCCGTGTGTCTCTGTGTCCGCGTGTGTGCCTGTAAACAGATATAAATGCGTGTATTTGTGAATTGAAAGAAGTGTGCATGTGAGCTGTGAGTGAAATCAATATATTCGACCTTAATCTTCGTTATCGCTACCTATGGAGAAATACATCATGGAGAACCTCATAGAACGGATTCGTTTACAAAAACAAATTATTTTTTTAAAAAAATCAAAATATGGGACATCATTCTGATGATTCTTCTATGCCTTATATATATCAAAGAAGGAAAGGAGCTCGAGACAGACCGAGACAGCCCGGTAGACCACGAACAGGTAATCTAATATTCATTTCAAAGATTTAGGTTTTAGTTTGTTTATATTATAGTTGCTTTTGTGTGTGTGTGTGTGTGTGTGTGTGTGTGTGTGCGTGCGTGTGTTTGTGTTTGAGTGTGTGTGTGTGTGAGCGTGTGTGAGCGTGTGTGTGCGTCCGTGCGTGTGCGAGTGAGCAGGCGCCTGCGTGTGTATATTTACGTATTTAGGACAACGTACGCCATTTTGTGAATATGTGACTGTGTGCGGGTTTATATGTAAGTTGTATGTGTATATGATATTAAATACAGATTTTAATTCGATATACGAACCCCATATCGGTAGTTGATATTCCACGCTTTATTCACAGGTCGTGTATATATATTTCTTTTACAGGTATGCGTACTATGTATGTGTGTGAATATATGTATGTGTATGTGTGTGAACATATGTATGTGTATGCGTATGTGTGTGTGTGTCTATGTTCGCATCATGTTGATGATGATTTTTTTATGATACAAATAAGCCTATGAATTTGATATCGTGTTTATGATAATGGTGATGGTGATGGTGATCATTGATGTCATTATTATCAGCAGCAGTAGCGACAAGCTGGCGGAATCGATACCGCGCCGGGCAAAATGCCTTGGGGTATTTCGTCCGAATTCAAATTCCGCCGAGGTCGAGATTGTCTTTCATCCTTTCGGGTCGATAAAATAAGTATCAGCACTGGGGTAGTTGTAATTGGTTTTCATCTCCCACGAAATTTCTGGCCTTGCACCAAAATTTGAAATCATTAATATCAGCTGCAACAAAGGCGGCGAGTTGGCAGAATCGTTAGCACGCCGGGCGAAATGCTTAGCGGTATTTCGTCTGCCGCTACGTTCTGAGATCAAATTCCGCCGAGGTCGACTTTGCCTTTCATCCTTTCGGGGTCGATTAAATAAGTACCAGTTAGGCACTGGGGTCGATATAATCGACTTAATCCGTTTGTCTGTCCTTGTTTGCCCTCCCTGTGTTTAGCCCCGTGTGGGTAGTAAAGAAATAGATATTTCGTCTGACGCTACGTTCTGAGTTCAAATACCACCGAGGTCGAATTTGCCTTTCATCCTTTCGGGGTCGATTAAATAAGTACCAGTTACTCACTTAATCCGTCTTCTCTGTGTTTAGCCCCTTATGAGTAGTAAAGAAATAGGTATTTCGTTTGTCGCAACATGCTGAGTTAAACTTCCACAGAGGTCGATTTTTGGCCTTTCACCAAATAAAATGGAATATGGAAGCACTCCGTCGGTTACGACGACGAGGGTTCCAGTTGATCCGAATCAACGGAACAGCCTGCTCGTGAAATTAGCGTGTAAGTGGCTGAGCACTCCACAGACACGTGTACTCTTAACGTAGTTCTCGGGGATATTCAGCGTGACACGGAGAGTGACAAGGCCGGCCCTTTGAAATACAGGTACAACAGAAACAGGAAGTAAGAGTGAGAGAAAGTTGTGGTGAAAGAGTACAGCAGGGATCACCACCATCCCCTGCCGGAGCTGCGTGGAGCTTTAAGTGTTTTCGCTCAATAAACACTCACAACGCCCGGTCTGGGAATCGAAACCGCGATCCTATGACCGCGAGTCCGCTGCCCTCACCACTGGGCCATTGCGCCTCCACATGTCGATAAAATAAGTACCTGTGAAACACTGGGTGTAAATGTTATTTCAGACGGTCTGTCTATATTAGAAAGAAATATATTTACTAAGAAGGCGGCGAGCTGGCAGAATCGTTAGCACGCAAAATTCTTAGCGGCAATTCGTGCGTCTTTATGTTCTGAGTTCGAATTCCGCTCAGGACAGCTTTGCCTTTTATCCTTTAGGAGTCGATAAAATAAGTATGAGTTGAACACTGGGCTCGATATAATCAACTTGCTTTCTCCTTCGAAATTGTTGACCTTGTGACAAAATTTGAAGGTATTGTTATATTTGTTAAGGTGGTGAAACAGAAGAATCATTTGCGCATCGGACAAAGTACTCAGCAACATTTGTACAGACTCTTTACCTTTAGATTTCAAATCCCACCGTGATCAACTATGTCCTTCATACTTCTGGGGTCGATAAAATAACGTACCACTTAACGTACTACAGTCAATGTAATCGAATTACCCCACCCCTCAAAACTCTAGGCCATATGGAAAAAGTAGAATTATTACATTTATTATAATTAAGTGGAGGCGCGTGACTTAGAGGTTAGGGTGTTGAACAAATGATCGCAAGGTTGTGGTTTCGATTCCTGGACCGGGCGATGCGTTGTGTTCGTGAGCAAAACACTTCATTTCACGTTGCTCCAGTCCACTCAGCTGGCAAAAATGAGTAATCCTGCGACGGACTGGCACCCCGTCCAAGTGGGGAATTTCTGCGCTACTGAAACCGGGAAACCGGCCCTTATGAGCCTGGCATGGCTCGAGAAGGAACATTTATTATTTTTTTTTTAGTTATTATAACTACAGCATTTTAGGGTGGCGAATTAAGAGAACCAGTAGAGTATCAAGCAGACTGCCTTCGAATACTTATTTCTTCTCCTTAAATTGTGGCCGAAGACAACTTTCCCTTTTATCATACCAGGAGTTGATAAAATAAAGTATCGGTTTAAACTTGAAGTGGATGTTATCGACTCACACTGAAAATTACTGATCTTGTGATTAAATTTCATAGAATTGTTTCTAATTAATGACTTTATTGCTGTGTTCTTTGAAGATAGCTATCAGCAGACTCGGCAGCATCTTGTACCCAGCGTCGTTCTCTTTCGTCCTCAGGAAATCAATAACACCAAATGCTATTCATGTAATGGGTTCGATATGTTCGAGTCTTCCTTGTTTATTCCACCGTAATGCAATGCATAGCTATTGGCTCTATATCAGACATGACTTTTTAGTAATTCATAATAATTTTGTTGTCGTTGTTGGTATTATTATTATTGTTGATGGTATTATTATTGGTTGATCAGTGTTTTTATTCAAAATAATCTAAGCCGTTAGCATACCATTTTTTGGTATATTTAGAGCATCTTGTGAGGTGTACTTACTTTTTAAAAGGCAATAGTATGTGATCCAAGTGTAATTTTGCTGCCATTTCTAGCAGATTAAAAGAGCACGTAGAGGCTCCTTGGTATGTTTATTACTATCATTATGCATTTGAATAAAAGGAATGCCAACACACCACACAAAATAGGTGTTTAGTTAAGTTACTCTATATTCTGTGTTCAAATCCCGTTGGGGTAGACTTTTCCTTTCATCCTCTTCGGGTGTATAAAAGAGTACCCATTAAGTACTTGATTTGATTGAATACACTCCATACACACACCACTGCAAAAAAATGTTCTCTTGTTGCTGTCGGTTATATCAGATATCATTATTATTATTGTTATTTATTTATTTATTATCTGTATGCCACCCGTGAGTAATATCGTATGATCATGAAGAGGATTTTGCATCTGATACTATATTTTATTACACCAATTTTTTACATATTTATTTAATATTTATCCTCTCTTCTTATGTTTCATTTTCTTTTTCTTTCATTCTTTCCTTTCCTGCTCCCGACTTGATATTTTCGCGGTGTGTTTTATTAAGCAGTGAATTTAGCGGTTAAATACTCATGGAGGAGTCATTGACATTTTATTTCAAGCATGCTCAACCGCAGAACCGAATCACTTGAGGTGTTTGGTGCTTGGTGCTGGTTTTAGTAGGCATTAATACTGGTGTGAAATTCGTTGATAATGCTGTTGAAGGAAGCGAAGGTTGAAGCTTGAGGCATAATTAAATAGAAAAGATATAAATGAAGTGCATAACTTAAGAGAAGTAAGATTAAAAAATATTTAGAGAAATGCTGTTAGAAATGTAGATATATTCTCAACCACATGGTACTGGGTTCAGTCACACTTCGTGGCCCCTTGGGCAAATGCCTTCTACTATTGCCTCGGTCCAACTGAAGCCTTATGAGAGGATTTGGTTGATGGAAACTGAAAGAAGCTCTTGCATATATATATATATATAATATATATATATATATATATATATATATATATATATATATATATTCCTTGATTTTGTTTTTTATGTTCTCGCTTCTCATTTTGTTCACGTTTTTTGACATCCTTTACCCATATATGCATGTATATATACATATATATATGCAAGCATGTACATGTATGTGTATATATATATTATTTATATTATTATATGATCGAATGCCACGCATCAATTTCCAAGTAAGTTTTATCTAAATAATTCCGATGCGCATCTACAACCTATCTCTATTCTATCTCCCTCTCTTGTTCTTCTTCCTTTCTATTTTTTCTCTCCCACCCTTTCTCTAATTCTTTTCCTCTCCCCTTCACCGTTTTCCCTCTCTCTTTCACTCTTCCTCCTTGACTCTCTCGTCGCTCACACGTGAACAACGGCTATCCATCTTTCTTCCACTGCCTACTTAAAGACAAGACATGCTTTTGCCAGTCTTTTCTCAAAGTTCGTTTTTCCAGCGTTCACCACTTCACCTCGTTATGGCTTAACAGCCCTCACCATTTGTTTTTACTGTTTTGTTCTTACTGTCCTATTTTTGTTAGCACTTTCACCCCCTGCAAAAAATCCCAAATATTATTTAATTTGCTTTGCGGGAAGTACTGTTTTAAAGAAGTCGCGTCTTGTCCCTACCTTCGAAATTTATATATATATAAATAGCTATGTTAGAAATAATATTGTTAAGGAGGCGAAGTCTAAATAATTGAAACATAATTGAAATACTTATATGAAATACATATATTCGCTATAAAACGGAAATAAAATTCCAAACTACACAAATATATATAAATAGACAATATCAATGCAATGCATAACACATGAATTTAAATACAAACGACTAAATTTAAGAAAATATCACTTGTCATTACATGTAAAATCGTACATTGTATGATGAAATTAAAATTCAATCATATTTTATACATTGCATTAATATTGTCTACTTATAGAATTTAGAATTTTATTTCAATTTATATGAGTTTTAGGTTCGTATTTCAATTATGTTCTTTTAGACTTCGCCTGTGTTGCCTCCATAATAATATTATTTCATATACATATATATATTCTTTTATTTGTTTCAATCATTATACTTTCTAACCCAGATACTTATTCTTGTGATCTCTTCCGCCGAACCGCTACGTTGCAAGGAGGTAAATACACCAACATCGGTTGTTAAGCGAGGTTGTGGGCGGACAAGCACAGACACAAAGACACAAAGACACACACACACATACATCCTTATATACATACATATATATATATATATATATACATATATATATATACTTTATTTAAAAGCAGCAGAAATTTAACAAAAGCTGTTACTGGGAGTTTCCCGTTCCCGTTCGTCGGACAGATTTGAGTATTCTTTTTCCACCTTGTTTCACATTTATGTGTTTACTCAGGCATATATATATATAATATATATATATATATATCTATATATATATATATATATATATATAATATATAATATATATATATATACATATATATATATATATATATATATATATATATATAATATATATATATATTATATATATATATATATATATATATATATATGTATGTATGTATGTATGTATGTATGTATGTATACGACGGGCTTCATTACAGTTTCCATCTTTATTCTTTTATTTGAAAAACTGCCGCCATGATGGAACACCGCCTTAAGAGTTTCTTTTTTAGTTGAAGCAATCAACCCCAGGACTTTTTTCTAAGTTTTAGCACTTATTCTGTGATCTCTTTGCCGGACCGCTAAGTTACGAACACGGAAACGCATTAATACCGGTTGTCAAGTGATGACAAACGCAAAATCACAAACTCACAGACAGACCAGCATATACATACAAACATATAGATGTATGAAACATGCCGTCGTATGTATATATATATATATATACGTATGTATATATATATATATATATATTATATATATATATATATTATATATATTATATATATATATACCGGAGAAAACACATAAATGTGAAACAAGGTGGAAAAAAAGTACTTAAATACCAGTGGTAGAGTAATATGCTTTATTTAAAGCAGCAGAAAATTCAACAAAATCTGTTACTCTGAGTTTCTCGTTGCCGTTCATCAGATAGTTTTTGCTAGAATGGAACCGATATATCAATTCAATCTATACTCTTACAAACGCTACACCTTTAAAAAGAAATGGACTTGTTTGATTGGCCCTTTAGAAAAAACGGTCAATCTTCGAGCGATAAACAAAAAGGTCAAAAATATATGTATATATATATAAAAAAACTTATAAAAATTATAAAATCCGAGGAAAAAACCTTACATTGAATAAAATACATATTGACGTTAATGAAGAAAGTGCAAATTAATGCATAGAAATTAAACCTGTTATAAATATTACACTGCAATACATATTTATATTAAAATCTACATATATATATCAACATACACAAAATTATGCGCGCAAACGCCATACATATACAGACGTATGAATATAAATATAAATATACACATAAAAGCATGTGTACATATATTCACGCAAACCATCTCGCACGCAAGTTAAAATTGATCTATGTAGCGATTCTCATATACTGAGTAAGGGGGGGACGAAAGAAAGGTAGAGAGAGAAAAAGGAACGAAGGAGGTGTTGGGAAAAAAACGAAATAAGAAAAAATTATGTATACAAGCAGTGTAACGGCATTATTGGCATATATGGAGACAAGTATACATACACAAGTTTGAATGGATACATATACATACAGTCGTGTATATGTGTGCTTAAGTACAAACATACTTTCACTTACACATACACAGATACGCATGCTTACAAATACATATGCTTTGCTATACACATACTTATATCAACCTTCTAATTTTGACAACAAGCAGGGTCATAAATTCTATAGGATATTTAACAGAAGAACCCTGAAGGTTAGCTATTCTTGTTGCAGAAATTTCGCCTCTTACATTAGCCAACATAATAGCAAGCTAATTGAGATTAGACATGTGCCGAGCCCATTAAGAAATGTAATTTCAAAAACGAAAGCTCCTGTCCGTTAGAAGGGAAATGTCTGGTGAAAGGAGTAGTTTATATAGCCAAGGTGCAAGTGGAAGGCTCATCGGAATACAAGACATACACAGGGGCTTCAGAAAATTCATTTGAAACAAGATTTTATTCTCATAAAAATTCATTTAAATACCCAGAGAATAGGAAGAAAACCAGCCTAGCAAAATATGTCTGGGAACTAAAAGAAAAGGAAGCCCCACCTTTCAACGTGACATGGAGCATTCTGGACAGGGCGGCACCATACAGGCATGGAACATACAAAAATAATTTCAAGTGCAAGCTTTGTCTATTAGAAAAAATGTACATCTTATTCAAAGACAATAATTCTTTGAATCAAAGAAGTGAGCTAATGAACTTATGTAGGCACGCGGCTAAATTTAAAATGTCGAATATAAATATACTATATGGATAGAGTATATATTTTGTATTTTTGATTTTGATTTTGACTCTTGAACGATGAGCGCTACGATGGATTTTGTTTCCAAGCTATGCGGATCTTAATCCGTATAGCAAAGTCTTATGTTTCTACATATATATTAGGAAAAACCTCCAACTTTGTTTTCATGTTATTGTATTGTATAGGATTACCTTGATTATTTATAAATGACCCAAAATAGGATGTTATATTTTATTTTATATGTCTTTCGTATATATTTTTATTAATGCACCCATTTTTTTAAAAAAAGCAATGTTTTTTTTAAAAAAAAGCAATGTTGTCAAAATTAGAAGGTTGATATAAGTATGTGTATAGCAAAGCATATGTATTTGTAAGCATGCGTATCTGTGTATGTGTAAGTGAAAGTATGTTTGTGCTTAAGTACACATATACACGACTGTATGTATATGTATCCATTCAAACTTGTGTATGTATACTTGTCTCCATATATGCCAATAATGCCGTTACACTGCTTGTATACGTAATTTTTTCCCCACACCACCTTCGTTCCTTTTTCTCTCTCTACCTTTCTTTCGTTCCCCCCCCTTACTCAGTATATGAGAATCGCTACATAGATCAATTTTAACTTGCGTGCGAGATGGTTTGCGTGAATATATGTACACATGCTTTTATGTGTATATTTAGATTTATATTCATACGTCTGTATATGTATGGCGTTTGCGCGCATAATTTTGTGTATGTTGATATATAAATGTAGATTTTAATATAAATATGTATTGCAGTGTAATATTTATAACAGGTTTAATTTCTATGCATTAATTTGCACTTTCTTCATTAACGTCAATATGTATTTTATTCAATGTAAGTTTTTTCCTCGGATTTTATAATTTTTATAAGTTTTTATATATATATACATATATTTTTGACCTTTTTGTTTATCGCTCGAAGATTAACCGTTTTTTCTAAAGGGCTAATCAAACAAGTCCATTTCTTTTTAAAGGTGTAGCGTTTGTAAGAGTATAGATTGAATTGATATATCGGTTCCATTCTAGCAAAAACTGTCTGATGAACGGCAACGAGAAACTCAGAGTAACAGATTTTGTTGAATTTTCTGCTGCTTTAAATAAAGTATATATATATATATATATATATATATATATATATACGTTACCATGATAGATCGGTAGCCACTACAAACATATTTTTCTCTCCTAGTTTCTGTCTGTGTTCCTTTCTGTAGAAGAGCGTAGGCTCGAAACGTAAAGGACTTTTTCAATTCCTGAGTGTTATACTAATACATCTGTTTGTTTTCTACACCACCTGTCTTCTCTCTCACACATACGCACACACACACATATACACACACAAGGTAAGACACTTGCTTCCCAACCATATGGTCTCGGGTTCCGTTCCACTGCGTAGCGCCTTAGGCAATGGCCTCCGGCTGATCAGATCCTTGTGAGTAGATTTGGTAGACAGAAACTGAAAGAAGCTCGTCGTATGTACGTGTATATATATATATATATATATATGTGTGTGTGTGTGTGTGTGTGTGTGTGTGGTGTGTGTGTGTGTTGTGTGTGTGGTATGTACGTATGTATGTATTATTTGTGTGTCAGTGTCTGTGTTTGATCCCCACACAATCGCATGACAACCGATGTTGGTGTGCTTATGTCTCTGTAACCAAGCGGTTCGGAAAAGTAAGTCGATAGAATATGTACTAGGCTAACAAAGAATAAGTCCTCGGGTCGATTTGTTTGACTAAAGGTGGTGCTCCAACATGGCCGCAGTCAAATGACTGAAACAAGTACAAGAATAAAGAATGAAAATGAAAGAAGTTTATATATATATATATATATATGTCTGTAGTATGTATGTATGTGTATATATATATTTGTGTGTGCGTGTGCGTGCGTGTGTGTGTGCATATATATATATATATATATATATATATATATATATATATAATATATATATGTATGTATGTATGTAAAAAAACAAATAGTGAAGGAATGAGTTGAGAGGGAGAGAGAGAGACAAAGAAGACAATAGATAGAAAAATAAGAAAGCCTACACCAACAGCAATATAAACTTTATGAAAGTAATATGGTATGGAGAAAATTCGTTGAAGTTTATGAGGAACGTAAACCGGTAAATGAAACGAACCATCTGCATGGCATTAATTAACTGGTTGAACTTAGACGTGCATATTTCGCTAATGACATGTATTCCTACATACATACATATATACATACATGCATACATACATATGTACATACATACATACATACATACATACATACATATATACATATATACAAAAAGACATACATACATACAGAAAGACATACACGCATACAGACAAACATAAATACATACACACGCACACAAACACACACACATAATATGTACAAGAAATGTGTTTCATATATGCTCATATGCTTATACATATGAATATATGAATATTTATTGATATATACATACACACTTGTATGTATAGGCGCATGGCTCAGTGGTTAGAGCGTCGAGCTTACGATCATGAGGTTGTGAGCTCGAATCCCAGTCCGGGCTGCGCGTTGTGTTCTTGAGCAAAGCACTTTATTTTCACGTTGCTCCAGTTCACTCAGCTGTAGAAATGAGTTGCGACGTCACAGGTGCCGAGCTGTATCGACCTTTGACTTTCCCTTGGATAACACTGGTGGCGTCGAGAGGGGAGGCTGGTATGCATGGGCGACTGCTGGTCTTCCATAAACAACCTTGCCCGGAAAGGGTAACTTTCTAGGTGCAATCCCATGGTCATTCATGACCGAAGGGGGTCTTTACCCTGTATGTATATGTATATATGTATGTATGCATATATATATACATATATATATATATGTTATTTATATATATATATATATATGTATATATATACATACATATATATATATAGTATTATATATACATACATTATATATATATAATATATATATATATATATATATATATAATATATCTTATATATATATATATATATAAATGTATATATATTCAATACGCTCTATTCCTTAGAGATTAGGCGAGAAAGATATGCCATACTATACATCTGGAAGATCCTAGAAGGACTTGTCCCAAACTTTGGCATCGAGAGTTACACAAATGCTAGAACTTGGCGCCACTGCATAGTGCCAAGGACTTCAAATTTGCCATCAAGATGTAGGACAAGATACTGTGATAGCCTGGGCTTCAGAGGCCCACAGCTCTTCAATATCCTCCCGAAAGACCTGAGAGACCTGCATGGGGTGGATGCAGATTTGTTTAAAATAAAACTGGATCTCTTCCTGTCAGGTATCCCAGATGAACCAAACTTCACGGCAGGAGGTGCAGATGAGGGCAGCTGCATCGAACTCTGTCATGCACCAAATAGCAATTGCTAAAAAGCATTCGTGAAGTAAAATCATATAGCAACAGCAAATGACGGTGCCCCAGCATGGCCACAGCTCTTGAGCTGAAATTACATAAAATAAATAAAAAAAAAATATATATATATATATATGTATGTTTATATAGAGGCATATACCTATACCTGTATATGTATGCTCATATGTATATGCCTAATAATCTTCATATATATATATATATATATATATATATATATATATTAGCATGCATCCCAGTGTTGCCCAGGTGTTATGGCTACCACCCGCATTCTGTTATTTGATTATTTGTTCCTCTCTTAAAGGCAGAATCGGCACACGAGGAGTATGAAGCAAACTGGTCTTCTTTATAACTATGATTTTCTCTCGTTTTCTGATTAACAAACATTGCAGTTTCCGTCTACCAAATTCAGTCATAAGTCTGTGGTTGGCCTAGAGCTATAGTAGAAAACACATGCCCAAGGTACCATGCAGAGGGACTGAACGTGGAACCATGTAGTCGGAAGCAAACTTCTCAACCACACAATCATTCTTGCACCTAATATTTGTGCGTGTGTGTGTTTACATTTCTTGATAAATAGATTACTGTGTCCCACTATGAATCAAAGTTAGCAGTTAGTCAAGTAGAGATTCATGAAATAAATGCCAGATTGGAATGCATACTGAGGTCAAGAATGATCAATTAAATTTTAGAAGGCGATACCCCATCAAGGCGACAGTTTCTTGACTGTCGCCATAATGGTTAATCATTTTCAAAGATTTGGCAACAATCCGGATACTTATTGATCACACCTAGTATATATATATATATATGTATATATATAATATATATATATATTATATATATATATATATATATATATATACTCGCCTAGTGAAATAATGTTGAAAGACTTAACTTGAAATTTAAAGTAATGGATTACTTCGTATTGAAGTTAAACTCTAGACGATGACACTATATGTACATCTCGGTGTACATCACTTCGAACAATTGATAATTGTAATTTGAAGTTAAATGGTTAGCAGCAGAAAGGATCCCCAGATGTTTTAGAAAAATATTGTGCAAAATGATTTTCATCACAAGAAAACATACACATACAGAGAGGTGTCTCTGTGGTAAATTGAGCTACTACAAATAGCAGCCAAATATTTCTTAAACATACCCTTTCATGAAAAGAAAGACAGAGATTTTACAGTATTTCAGGAAGTAAAACGAAAAGCTATGTGATAAGTCTGTTACATCAGGGCAACTCTGGGCTAAACAAAACACAAACATACTTCATATAAAATGATTATCTCCAAAATAATACTGATAAATTTGATGCAATATCATTGAAGTTTCATTCCCTGGTAAAACTCCATGTATATTAAATATTTTCTCATAGAGATTGTTCGGTCAGAGTTGTCTCCCTTATCTAAAGACCTCAAAATTGTGCGACCCGACCTCATTTTCGAGTTTAATTTTTATAGTAAAAAAGAGTCGAGCAAAAGACATACTTTATTTGGACGCTTAGAGATTACTGAATCTTTTGATACCTCAAACGTCAAAATCTGCAACAGAGTTTTCGAATCCATAAGCAACATACGCGCACACACAAACACAACAAACACACACACACATACACACACACACACACACACACACACACAAACTCTGTCAAATATATTCATACATATATTTGTGTGTGTATAAGTGTGTGGATGGTTAGAGTATGCGAGCGTGAAAACGTGACCGTGGTCCGTATATAAGTTCTGGAAAGGTGGGTCAGTTTACTGAAACAACGACTTTTACCTTTAATTTCCATCTAAAAACATAACAAGACTAATTTTCTTATCAATAAAAGATAAACAGAATAACAACACAAACAAATATAAATGGCAATTATTGAAAAAAAGACTATTACAATAAACAAATAAACTGAAAAACACAGGGGAAAATAATTAGAACGTATTTTAATAGGTGTTGAAGAATAAGAAGTTGGTGTGAAAAATCTGTAGTATACACATTTGAGATCTTTAAAAATCCACTTTACTTTCCTTTGATAATATTTCTGACTAGTTATAAATTTCATATATCAGGTTCTTTGTATATCTGTCTGTATCTATGAATTAGTATATCTTTGCGAGTGTTTACTATGGCGTGAGAGAAAGGGAGGAAGAGACAACGAGGGAGGGAGAGAAAGAGGAAGCTAAGGTATCGGTATACAAACTACGACCTCCACACCATCCAATGGAATCACTGAAGAAATTAATGAGAAACCTCAGTTTTGTCTGTTTTCCTTATTATTATTGGTGGTGGTGGTGGTGGTGCTGTTGTCGTTGGTTTTGCGTCTGTTGTTGTTTGTGTTTTTGTTGATGTTTTTCTAGTATATGTTGTAACGGCTGAAAGCTGTAGAATAGAAAAGCAAAAACAAACAATGACACTGAACAGTATTGTGATTTCCTGACATTCTTAGTATCACTTTTTTTTTGCCCTGTTCGTCTGCCTTAGCCATGAATCACACGTCTCCACACCCTTCTCTTAATATGAATGTGTACATACATAAATACATGAATATATACATACATACATATACAAGCACACACACACATATATAAGTATATGTATATGTGTTTATATATACAGGCACTTAAACACATGCGTATATGTGTATATATATATACACATGAAACAGGAAGTCGATTCGCCATTTTGTCACTCGAAGCCTCCTATCAGAAAGTATGATTAGCGAATGAGCGAATAGCTCGTTGTTAATGAATAGCTCAAAATCTAGTTTATATATTATGACCTGTTTTTTCTTCTTTTTTTTCGCTTCCACATCGAAACGCAAATGTATGCATGTAAATATATGCTTCTATATATGTGTATGTATGTGGATATGTATACATACATATGAATATGTTTATATATATATATATATATGTATACATATTTCCTTGTTCCTCTCCTTGTTTTTTTTTCTGTGTCCCTTTCTGTAGAAGAGCGTAGGCTTGAAACGTAAAAGACTTTTTCTATTCCTGAGCGTTGTACTAATACATCTGTTTGTTTTGTACACCACCTTTCTCCGTCTTTTTTTTTTTTTTCGTAAACTCTCCCTATATATATATATATATATATATTATATATATATATATATATATATATATATATATATATATATATGTATATATATTATATGCATATATACATACATACATAAATATATGTATATATATTCTCTGGTAAGTACAGTCTTTTCAGAGTATTCTTGCTCATTTTCGTGATTCTGATATTTTAATTGTATTTTTTACAGATTTTTGAATAAACAAGTGTTGAGGAAAATGGAGAAAACTGAGTAGTGTGCTGTCAAAAAGTACCTTCATTTGAAAGGCATGACTCCATCAGAAATCCATGAAGATATGGTGAGAACCTTAACAGACAATGCTTATTCATATCGCTTTAAGGGTGGTAAATTCACGAAACTTAGATCTACTGCCTTAATTGATAACATACAACGTATATTTATTAAATTTATTTATTATTTAATGATCATACCAATCGAGCTTTATTTAGTGTCAGTCTTCCATACATTGTATATGTAAGGAAAATCATTTTGTATGTGAGGAGCTAACCTTGTACGTCTATTGATTTGTAAATGTCTATTGACATGTAAATAGTTTATTATACAAATATATATACATAGTTATAGATATAGGTAGTTAGACAGACAGACTGATAGATAGATAGATAGATAGATAGATAGATAGATAGATAGATAGATAGATAGATAGATAGATAAATAGATAGATAGATAGATAGATAGATAGAAGATAGATAGATAATAGATAGATAGATAGATAGATAGATAGATAGATAGATAGATAGATAGATATAGAAATGGTGAACAATAAAGTTTCTCGTATATTCCATTTTCAGTATTTATCACAGACACGTATGTATGTGTGTGTATATATACATATATATATATATATATATATATATATTATATATATATATATATGCGTGTGTGTGTGTGTGTGTGTGTGTGTCTGCTGCTCTATTTCTCAATTATTTCTCTCGTTTACTCTCTCATAGTATTTATACATTTATATTTTTATGTACACCTCGCATTGTTTCTGGGTGTATTGTAACACACATGCACATACATATATAAACATGTACATGCTTACATTCTTTCATGTATATATATATATACACACAAATACACGCATATATATATATATATATATATATATATATATATATATATATATATAATATATATATATATATATATATATATATATACATATATATATATCTGCATACATATACAAATGTACGTAAGTATGTATGTATGTATAAATGTGCGTTTATGCATGTATATATGTATGTGTGTATGTTTGTATACCATGCACGTGTGTATATATGATTTAAGTGTATTAGGGGAATTCGAATATAGCGGCCCAGGAACTACAGCTATGTAAGTTAATAAGTTCAAAAGCATCTTAGTACAAGAAGCAAAACAACAGAACCAAATGAATAAAAAATACTCAACATTATTTAGATGGCATATTCGTGTTGAATCTTGTCTAGGTGAGTTTATGTATAAGTATATGTATGTAAAAATACTACGTACATTTCAAAGTGGATTAGATGTCATTGTTTGTATAAATCTGTGTTGTATACGAGTGCTTGTGTGAATGTAGCTGTGGACCTGCGTCGTTTTTATGTTTTTTCTTCTCTGCGCTTAGAAATGTTTTTTTTTTCTTTTTTGGTTTTTGCAGGCTTTTTATATGTATTTGCTTTTTCGCAGATGGAGCACATATGGCAGTGTATGGGTCCGGAATGTGAATCAGAATGAACCTCCAGCTGAATAACAACAACAACAACCACAACTACATCAAAAATTTCTATAATAATAGAAATATTTATAGGTAATTGACCTATATAATTCATTAAATCTTCCACAGCACAGATGACAAGCTATATTATCTAATCCACATCAGGACTCCAGAAACATGAAACGTAGAAATGATCGCAGCATTATTTGGGCGTAAAACGTAGACATAGTTAAGATGTATAAATCCTTTAATCTGATAATCTACCCTTCGTACGAACTAATTCTATTATAACACTATAAATTTGTACTGCCTGTGGTAATTCCACTGTGATTTTGAAAATTTTCTGATGGAATTGTACACTTTAATGAAGCAATTTGATTGTTGAGATAGTGCAAAATACTCTTACAGTAATACATCACTTCACGAGGACCCGCCTTACGAGACCCCGGGTTTACGAGTTTCGCCACTTTCCAGGTTAATCCCATGGCTTTTACTGATTTTACCCCTTTTGAGAATCTTTACACGACATTTCTCGATCCCAAATTCCATGCCGATATGTTTGCTAATCATCTGTACAGTTGCCATCAAACTCTCAAATTCTTTCTCAGTCTTAGCAAATCGCTTTAGGTCATCCATAAACCACAGATTGTTTACCTTCACCCTGCCTAGTACCTACTTCACACGCATCTTTCTTAAAACGCTGGTTAGTGACAGTATGCAGACAACAAATAGGAGAGATGACAGACTGACCCCTTGAAAGGTACCTCTTTTGATGTTTACCTCTCCCAGCTTATCTCCCCTTGCTGTGAGTTCAGTTAGCTACGTTGTCATTGAGTTTTGTATTAATCCATGAGTGTGGGACCATGTCATATGCTTTCCTGTAGTCCACCCATGTCATCGCTAAATTTGTGTCTCTTCTTGCAGTCAACCAGGATAGTCTTATCGATTAGCAATTGATCCTTCGTTCCTCTGCCCTTCCGTCCATACCCCTTTTGTTATACTGGGAGTAGGTCGTTCTCATCTAGGTACTTACAGATGCTATTTGATATGATGGCTCTCATCAGTTTCCACATCAGTGGCAATCAAGATATTGGTCGGAAATTTCCAACCGTATTTCCTTCTTCTTTTGTCATCCAGACCGGTACTTGGATATCACTGCTCAGTATTTCGTCCAGCTGTCTTGCTATTATCTTGTGCAGAGCTGGCGCTTTCCAGTTAGGAATTATCCTGCACAGTTCTCTGATAATCTCCTCGGTTATTCTCAAATCCTCCTGCTGATACTCTCCACTCTCCTCTTTGGGTGTCTTTAACCACTCTGCTTCAGTTTCGTGTTGTTTCTCCTGAGACCATATGTTTGCCCAGAATCCTTTGCTTTCTTCAGCATCCAGCATGGTTTTTTCATCTCATTCTTTCCCATCCAGTTCCTGATAGACTGGTTTCTGATTTTGTTCGGAAAATCTGTTTAATCTGTATTACTCAATTCTGTTTTAATTCCTCAATAACAACATTGATTCCTTCACCATATACTACCTCTCTAGCTCAACATATTTCGCTCGCTGAGCTTCATTTCTTTTTTTCTTTTTTTTCGTTCCAGAATATTAATATGTTTCCTGGTCTCGTTAATAAACTGCGTTATTCTCCTTTTCCACCATGATTATTTCCGGGCTAAAAAGATCGAGATTGCATTTATCAGATTGTATGTGTCGTGACGTTGCCAGTTCTGATATCACCAGTGATATCATTTATCCTCCTGACCCATTCATTGAGTTTCTTTTTGTCTACTTCTTTAAACCCCGTACAAAAGCTCTGTTTACCAGGTGTCCAAATATCAATTATTTTATTTAAAATAGATATATGTTCCTCGGTTCTCTCATCGCTTTCCTGATCAATAATCTCAGCTTTATGCTGGTTTTTTTCCTTCAACTCTACTACCATAATTATCTTCCTCATCCTTCCGTTCACCGCTGGTCTTTCTCTCCCCAAGCTTTCCAGTTCAACTGTAGATAACCATTCATTCTTTCTGATGGCTCTAGCTTGTTCACACAGATTTTGTTCACTTAATTCAAATAGGCCTTTGTCGCTTCATGCTCTGTGCATTCTTTTCCCATATCCCCTAGCGGGTACTTCATTCTTATTTTTCGGATTGCCCAGAAGGTAGCATTCCATTACAGCCACATCCATTTCTTGGCAGAATCGTTAGCGCACTGGACGAAATACTTAGTGGTACTTCCTCCGTCGCTACGTTATGAGTTCAAATTCCGCTGAGGTCGACTTTACCATTCATCCTTTCGGGGTTGATAAAATAAGTACTACGGTCGAACTGGTCAACTGGCCCTTCCCCCAAAATTTCAGGCCTTGTGCCTATAGTAGAAAAGATTATTATTATTATTATTATTATTATTATTATTATTATTATTATTATTATTATTATTATTATTATTATTATTTATTATCATCATCATCATCATTATCACCATCATCATCATCATCATCATCATTATCATCATCATCATCATTATTATTATTTTTATTACTAAGATCGTGGCGAGGAGGCGGAATCGTTATCACGTCGGAAAAGAAAGCTTGGTGACCATTTCTTCCGGTTTCTCTTCCTGCATTTTGAACGCACCTGAGATTGAATTTGCTTTTCATTCTTTCAGCGTTGACAAAATAAGTACCAGTTGAGTACTGGGATCGACGTAATCGACTAGTCCCCTCCCCTCGTAAATTAGGGTCTTGTGCCTATAGCAGAAAGAGTAATCATAATTAACTAGTCTTATTTTTGTTGCATGCTTTCACTGCACGACCGAGTGCAGCTCTGTGTGCATTTGGTATGCGCTGTGGGTTGTTTCGGTATTTGTATTCTTATTTCATTGAAAGTGCTCTATGTAAAATATGTGCAATGCCTAGCAGTGCTATTTTCGGTATGTTATAAATATTTGTAAGTCCTGGGGGTTTGTTTATGTATTGTTCTGCATGTTTTTTCATAATTCTTAAAAACCTATTATCGCAGAGATATTTTCTGTTTCCATGCCTCACATACAAATGAATCAAAAATAAAATTACAACAAAAATTGCAAAAATTAAAATTCCTCATTAACGGGACAGTCAACCTAGAGTAATTCAGAGCAAGACCGCAATTTCTCTGTCACCCCAAGGCATCAAATGACACTTCTTTCTGTATTTTTCCTCTTACTCAGAATAGCATATACATGCTAGACCCATTCAGATTCACCACTCTTCCTAATATCATCCACTTATTGAATACACAACAAGGCAGCCTCTCCCTATCAATCCATCTCCTCCTTCAAGTGGTACTTGAAATAGCTCATGATAGGTTGGGTTGTTTGGAAATGCCAATCTCACCAAGCATAGAAAGATTTACTTTTCTTCCTTGCTAAAGATATGTCGCTCGTCAATTATTATTATAGACTTAACGGACTGTCGAACGGTCCTTACATGTGGCGGCATCTGTTCGACATAAGTCCATCACTCATTAAGGCAACGACACGGAACAGCGGCCTATAGGATATTTTCATTCCTCTTCAAGCACTTGGACATGTTTAATTTTAGGCACTTGCAAGCCAGTAAATCTTGTCTCGAATAAGCAATGGTCTTTTGTAGCACCACATGCCAAGAATTTTGGAAAATTGTTCGTTTTCACCCTCTCCATTATTGACAGTTCAAACCTTTTTTGTCGATGGCCTGAGCCAATCTGAGGCCATCTTTAGTTCTTGATAACTAAACATCCATTGAATTTTAGTGTTATTTTCTTGCAGACAACTTTGTCGCGTTCTTAAAGTTCTATGAGCAGTCGGCAACATTCTACATAACAAACATCCGAACACGATATACGCTGGATCCATGAATACATCTCGGTTACAGTGATGCGCTGTAGAAAGACTTGTCCCACGAAAGATATCCACACCACGTATTTGTCGTCGTTGTCAATCACAACAGTGTAAATATTTCTGGATATGCATCATATGTGGATCACTGACAAAACGCTGACGACCACAACGCAAATGAGGGTCAACTGACGAGGGCGTCTTTCGTGAAACACCTCCTTCTGCAAGAATGAGGAGGAGGGTGACAACGACGACGATGTTGTTGACGATGATGATGTCCGGAGACGTTATATGAAAACTATGACGATGATATTGGTGATGATGATGACGGCGATGATAATGACGATGAGGATGAGGAGGTTGATGATAATGATGATGCTGACGATGATGACGGTGATGATACTAACGATAACGACGATGACGATAATGATGTTGATGATGATTGTGATGATGTTGACGATGATGATGATGTTGATGATGACTATATTGCACAAAACCACAAAATCATACTAGTTTCGACGAGGGAGTGTTTTCAATTATAGCCACTGTGCAAATCGACTAGTACAGTCTTTATTAATTTCAGAAAGCATTGAAGTAATTCCAAGACACAGACGTAAGAAACCGTACGCCATAGTTTCTTCCAGCAGTCTAACTACCAACGCTACGATCCACCAGTGAACCATTAATAACATTAATGTACTTTACCAGTGTTGCTAACCACACACCACCCTTTGTATTACATACACAACACCTCATCAATGCCAAGGAAGAAAGCAATATAATAATAAAATGTGCCATATTCATTTAATATATTATACAGGTGCTGGATGACAAAGACAAGCAACTTCGTAGAGCATGAAGCGCCTCGAAAAGAATTCTCAGAATTCATCAAATTCGGAATAAGGTTGTCATTGTCAGGTCCATTAATCCATTTAATGTGCAAATACGATTGGTATATGTTTCGTGGGGTTTATGTTGTGTTGTTTTTTTTAAATATATACAGATGATTTTTTGGTGGAGCTTTTTTCTTTGCACGTGGTCTCGTGTAAGTAAACGAAGAAGATTAAAAAACAAGGAACAGTTCCTTGCAACATGTGTGGGCCATATGAGAATGATACTTTTCTGTACGTATTTTTTTAAGACAGAGAATCAGAGAGAGAGAGAGAGAGAGAGAGAGAGAAAGAGGTAGAGAAAGAGAGAGAGAGTGAAAGAGAAAGAAGTAGAAAGAGATAGAAAGAGTGTGTGTTACTTGAAAGATACATTCTTAAAGAGATAGATAATTATATATAACATATATACATACACACATACATAGATAAACATATGCACACAGACATTTATATATATACGAATTTATAAGTATGTATATATATATATATATATATATATATATATATATATATAATATATGCTTGCGTACATGCATACATATGTATATTACACACGCACATAATGTGTAGTACAGAGAAAGAAATACCAGCTATGAAACTCTACCATACTTTGTTATACTATGCTGGTATATATATATATAATATATATATATATGTAAACATACACACGCATGCGCACTAACAAACACACACACACACACACACACCACACACACACACACACACACACATATATATATATATATATATATATGATGCTATGCTCACAATTTTGCAGCAAAAGTGAGCAGACCGATATTAAGAAAAAGCAACAACTCCAAATAATAATAATAATAATAATAATAATAATATAATAATAATAATAATAATAATAATAATAATAATAATGATAATAATAATGATAATAATAATAATAATAAAAATAATGATAATAATAATAATAATAATAATGATAATAATCGAAAAAGAAATAAATATATGGCAATATGATATAGGAGATAAAATAAAAAAACAAGAGAGGAACGTGTGATGTTACAAAAATAATTTGATCGAAATATTAAAAGAGCTTGGTAGATGCAAATCTTTACTAATGTTACATATCAACATATCATTATATGCAAATATATATACACACGCACATACGTACATACGCTCATAGAAACAAACATACACACACACACACATATATATATAATATATATATATATATGTACGTATGTATGTGTATGTATATATACGTATTTGTGTGCTAATATATATATATATATATATAAATATATGCATATATATGTGTAGATATATACATATATATATGTGTGTGTATGTATATGTAATTGTGTGCAGAAATAAAAATGCTTGTATATGTGTGTACATAGACAGAAAGACAGATATATAAAGTTATAAAGCCATAGTAGATATAGATAATAGATAGAATATTTGTACTACTGTATACATATGGCCAACATCCGATTGAAAGGTTAAATCCAACATTAAATGCAACACTTGAATACCACATTCTTATTGAGTGCTTTTAAATCTGACAATATGGGTTGCATTAAACTTAGAAAACGTTACATAATAGATTCTACTCTCCTCTGTTGAGCTCTTTTGATGGTTTCTTGTGAACTGACGTTTGCATGGATCAAACAATGAGATTAACAAGATATATGTAAGTATATGTATATGTGAATATGTATGTATATATATATATATATATATTTATATGTGTGTGAAGGTATGTATATATGTATATAAATGTGCATATATATGTATATATATATATATACGTATGTATATATGTGTGTATATGTATCAATGTGTGTGTGCGTGTGTGCGTGTGTGCGTGTGTGCCGGCGTTTGTGCGCGCGCGCGTGTGTTTGTGTGTTTTAATTACAAGAGCTGTTCTTTAGCGAAGGGAGTTAGGTTCTAATTCAGAAACAAAAGCTCCATTGCTGGATTTTCGATAGCAGCAAGGATGATGTTACAATTCCAATTTTGAGAATGTCTTGCATATAATTACTGCTCCACTTTCAAATTGTGCCTCTAAAATTCACGTTAGCCGGTCTTTCACTTCGCTTGGTATACATAAATTTTTAGTATGGTTTTAATTATTTGCTAATCTAATTTTATCACCGATTATTGATACGAATATAAAGTTATAACCAGTGCAGTGTAACTACAGTTTTGGAAACACTTGTCCATCGATATTTTTCTTCTCGCTGATTTTAGCAGAAATATTCACACCTGCAGAGCAGTTAATCTCTAGGACTGTACATGAAATTTCCCTTTCTCTCTCAATTAGCAATGTCAGGTCTCTTACGCTTGCACGTTTTTATGGGAATGTTCCACCAATATATCGTGTGTTACTATGTAATTCAGTAGCAGCAGTGTTGTTTATATTTATCCCATGGCAGTCTTATCTGCAGATGGCATTGTATATCGTTTTAGCGACATAATGTCGCCGCAGGATGTACTATCACGATAACATTTTCGGCTGCTGTTGATTGCATGTTTTGTCATCGAGAAGACGATATAATTGACACTTGGCGTGGTATCTTGTGGTTTAAGGATTTCACTGTCTCGTTTGTTCATGATACATTTCATAGCTAGCTCTTGCTCTTGGACTGCAAAAGTGTAGTCTTCAAGATAATAGTATGATGTAGCAGTTACGAATTCAAGTGAGGCCACACCGTTATGTTAATACTGTCATCTCTTTTATATTCACTGGAAATATAGCCTTACATAAACTTTATATCCAAATGTTTCCCTTCCAGTCGTTACTAACACATGCGACTCCTGCACTTCTGGGTTCATATGGTCGGACATTTTCAGAAAGTAAGTGTTTGTTGAATAATTCACTAACCACCGGTAGGATATCATTTACTTCAATGTTTAAGCACCTGGTTAATGCATTTATTTTTGCTGCAATTACTTAGCAAGCGCTGTCTGAGCGTCTTTTTTACGACGACACTGTAGACAATGCAAATAACCATTTTATTTCATATCAAGCGTAGGTGTGTGGTAAGAAGCTTGTTTCCCAACCACATTTTTCCGGGTTCAGTTCCACTCCGTGGCACCTTGGGTAAGTAACTTCTACCTACCCAAGCCTAGGGCCACCAAAGCCTTGTGAGGGTATTTGGGAGACGGAAACTGAATGAAGCATATGTATGTATATGTGTGTGTGTTTCTGTATTTGTCTCCCATTACCGCTTGAAAAGCGGTGCTGGCGTGTTTACGCCCCCGTAACTTAACAGTTCAGCAAAAGAAGCCACTAGGATAAGTACTAGGCTTAAGAAATAAGTCCTGGGGTCGATTTGCACAACTAAGGTGGTACTCCAGCATGGCCGCAGTCAAATGACTGAAACAAGTAAAAGAATAACCGAATATATATATATATATATATATATATATGTACACTCACACACACGCTTTATGCCAGTGCATGGATGTATTAGTGTGTGAATATGTGTATGAATTTACGGAAAATCTAGAGGTCAATTCTTTTATCTAGTGTTAGGATTTCCATCCATTGCTTGCTTGTTTTTCTTTTTCGTTCCTATTTAAGCATATAATCGTTATTCACATAGTAATAGGATGGCTGTCAAGATATACAATGTTAGGAAATATTCTTGAGTTTACAAAATCAATTCGGCTGATGCATTATTTGGTCTTCTCTGGGAAAATGATCGACGTCTGCAAGGAAAAGGGTAACTTAGTTACATTCTGGAATGGTGGAATTGTGCAAAGGATTAATGGAATTAGATAAACAATGCCGAGTGCTCTTTGATTTATATTTGTTAATGAAGGGTAGAGGCAGACTACTGAAGGGCCATGATTATAACCGAGATCTATATAATTGATACTAAATTTGAACGTTGGAATATTACTACGTGCATGATCAACGAAGCGAAGAAAAATTTTAGGGAATGGCAAACGCGACAATCAAGGAAATGCACTGAGAACACTAATAGCATGCTATATGAGAAAGTAAAAGACCTGAGGTTCTACTCCCTAGAGTTAACTGTTTCAGTCATTTCATTGCGGCGATGTTGGAGCAATACATATGTGTGTGTATGTGTGTGTGTGTGTGTTGTGTGTGTGTGTGTGTGTGTGTGTGTGTGTGTGTGTGTGTGTGTGTGTGTGTATGTATGTGTGTGTATGATAACAATAATTCTAAGACGGAATTTATAAAAGTTTGATACATCGCTACGCGCGTTTCCATAGGAAAATATTTTAAACTTCAGAGTCCGTATCCTTGGGATGTGTACAGAATAGTTCGTAGTATCCGTGGGCATCGGGTTGATCATCATCATTGATTCATTTCATCAGGCGCTACTGAATTAGTGGACGAGTCACAGTGAGCTGTTTATTTCTTCTTGCCAGTAAGAAGGCCAATCTAGTCAATTTAGAAAACTGACTCACTATTCAGTGTCATTAGACGGTAGCCGGCATAATGAAATAGGAGCTTTATTTGTATACCCTTAACGTTTCCATAAACGAATTTAAAAGATATATATATATATATATATATATATATATATATATATATATATATATATATATATATTCACTCTATGACGCCAGCTCGATTTGATTCATTCTCATTAGTCGAAAGACACCTGTTGTTATATCCTTGTTTGTATTTGTAATTGTGTAAAATGTTCACCGTTTTTTTATCTTTGTTGTCGTACATATTCGCTTCCTTTCGTACAAAAAATCTCGTGCTCTTAGCTTACACTTTTTGGAGGGCAACCAAATTTGAAGAATCTCAACTGCAACTGCCCGAAACTGTGAGAACAATCTGGAAATTTGACTGACGAAAGAAATTCACGAATGATCCGTCCTTTTTTACTGTTACTCTATTTGATGATTTTCCTGTCCGCCTTTCTATCGTCTATCTCTCCGGTTGTTGCATTTTTGTTCCATATATATATATATATATATATATAATAACAATAATAATAATAATAATAATAATAATAATAATAATAATAATAATAATATCAGGGTAAGAAAAATTTTTTTGAAATTTTTACAACCAGTGACCTAGCCTATTAGGTTTCCTATAATCGTTACCTCTTATGTGTTTAAATGTAAACTGTATTTTTGCATATATATATATATCCTTGTCCTGTCTTTTACTGTTTATATTTTGTACTGTCGTTACTGTCCTGTTTTTGTTACCA